>NC_090265.1:1031272326-1031559826 GCF_040414725.1 Anabrus simplex | reverse complement strand
GCTCGTTCTTCTGCCGAGAATAGTCTATTCTTCCTCGTTTTCTCATCAGCTAAGTCCTTCACCCTTTGCAACTCTCTGCCTCAAGATTTTTTTGTTTGTGATATCTTTTGCCGTGATCCCAAATTTTTCTAAATCTCGGTGCCCTTCCTTGTATTCTATGCGGATGATCGATCTTGCTTAGGGCTTTTCTGGTCGACTGTTCAACTCTCCTCAAGCTGCTTTATTCGTGTATGCACTGTACACTGCACATAACCTTCTAGCCACCCAGCGTCTCCCACGCAAGATTTTCTGCTGTACTTGTCACCCTACTTCTAGGATTGAAATAATTAAGCATGAACCCTGCAGCCTTTCAATGTACCATTTCTAGTTCATTGATAAGCGCTGTTTGATACGGGTCCCATACGGCTGGTCAATATTCCAGAACTGCTCACGAATGATAAATTGCACAGCGCCTTCGCCTGGGAACTGCTGCCATTAAGCACCCTCAACACTAAGTGTAAAGACTTGTACACTTTACTAATTACACTTCATACGCGAGTGTCTCACGTTAGATCTCTTTTTACGTTGATTCTTAGCTATTTGCATGAGTCACTCTCCACAAAAGCGTACTATCACAGACAGTATGTTTTCCCCCGTTCTTATGAGACCATTTTCGTGACTTTATTTTAATTTTATAAAGTGTCCACTTATGCTGTACATTTAGATAGACTTGTAATAACTTATTATCGCCAGAATTTCGTATTTTCCTGTATATTATTCAACCATCTGAAGACAATCTACAGTCGCTTAGAATTTCTTTCGGTAGATCTTTGAAAAACGCCATAAATAGAAGTGCCCAATAGCACTACCTCCGCCTTAGATAACCTTTCCGTTGTCATCTTGAACTCCAAATTAATCTTCATATTGTGATCTTTCCTACTTTTGAAAACTCCAAGCTTACTTGTCTACTAATATCATTCCATGCTATCTCTCCGCTGACAACTCGGGGACATACCGTTGGGATGTATTTTACTGCCCCCTACTCACTGGGGAGAATTCTACGAGTATCCCCTATCATTGTCTAAGGGATAATCAAATAAATGCCCATGAAATACAGTCAAAAAAACTGCCATCCGACCGGTATGGTTTTCAAGTACTATCACTAGCCACACGGATCACACGATAACATCCCTGCCTGTGTAGCCGTCTCCGAACGGTTCCAACTAAATGACATCGGGTAACACAGAGCTGTGCCCGTGGTGATCTTTAACGTATAGAGTAAGAAGGACCTTGCTGTGGACACAGTTGTACAGTCGGTCACACATTCACATGCGGCAAGCAAGTCTAGCAATCAATAGCAGACCGCGACCTTTGCAGAGGCCATGCGGCCATTTGCTCGGCCCGGTACGACATAGCTCTAGTATCCTCATAAAGGTTAACTCCCCTGGCAGTAGTCGTTATCATTATGAATTGTCGTTTTGGACCAATCACGCATAGCCTCTTCCACCGATATTGGAAATCTACTTTTCCGTACGCACGTAACTGTATCTACTCTAGCCATCTCATTGATGGAGATGGTTGAGCAATCACCTCTATAGAAATGAATCCTAAAGCAGCCCTAGTATTTCACGATGGTATGCCACATCAGGACTATTTCAGGATAAAGATCCGGCACTCCAAAGTCTTACAAGACCATTGAGTGTTTAAAGAAACATATTATTATTATTATTATTATTATTATTATTATTATTATTATTATTATTATTATTATTATTATTATTATTATTATTATTATTATTATTATTATTATTATAAGCTGTCCAGTTCCTTGATTGAATGGTCACTAGCCTTTTGTTCAGAGTGACTTGGGTTCGATTCCCGGCCGGATTGGGGATTTCAAACCGCGTCTGGTTATTTCTTGTGGCTTGGGGGCTCGGTATTTGTGTTCCTCTCAATACACATATTCATTTACGTACAGCACATTACACTACAAGTCACCACAGAAACATCCCTCTAAGATAAGTTTGGCGGCAGGAAGGGAATCCGGCTGTAAAGCAGGATTAAATCCATACAGAAGATGATTTCCAGTTCTGTGGCTGGCTAGTCAGCATCTTTGGCTTCGGACCTCGGAGTCCTCCGTTCTATCGCCTGGGAAGTTATGGGATTTTAATCGGTTAATTCTCGTGGATCACATTTTCGATGCTGTTCTCAACATTCTTGCAATGTTACACAACGACACGACACGACACATTTTCTCATATTTACATACATACTCAAGCGATAGAGTGCTGGCCTTCTGAGTTCTAAGTTGCAGGGTTCGACCTCGTCTCTGTCCGGTGGTATTTGAAGTTGCTCATATACATCAGCCTCGTGTCGGTGGATTTACTGGCACGTAAAGGAACTCCTGCAGGACAAAATTCTGGCATCCCGGCGTCCCCAAAAAGTAGTTAGTGAGACGTAAACTACATGTACATACAGTGTAAGTAGGCAAAACTAGATTTGAGAAACAATGGCATCATCCATCGTGCAGAGGCACAACAGACATATCTTCCCCTACCATTAAGCTATATGTACAATACACCTATGCAGTTGTCCGACTCGTTGGCTGAATGGTCAGCGTACTGGCCTTCGGTCCAGAGAGTCCCGGGTTCGATTCCCGGTCGGGTCGGGGATTTTAACCTTCATTGGTTAATTCCAATGGCCCGGGGGCTGGGTGTTTGTGCTGTCCCCAACATCCCTGCAACTCACACACCACACACAACACTATCCTCCACAACAATAACACGCAGTTACCTACACATGGCAGATGCCGCCCACCCTCATCGGAGGGTCTGTCTTACAAGGGCTGCACTCGGCTAGAAATAGCCACACGAAATTATTATTATTATTACCTATGCAGTTGCCACTGATGAAATGAACGTGTAATATTTCTCTTTCAGTATGTTGAAAGAATAGTTTAGTGAGAGAATGAGAAAAAACATCTGAGGTGGAGTGCGGGATATCAGGTGTCTTGAATGCTCGTAAGTACCACTGGAGGTTAAAAGGGATGAAGTACAGAAAATCATTATTAGACAGTTCCTTCTTGCTTTTCTTTGTTTTAACGTCACACTAACGTGCACAGATTTTTGGTGATGCTGGTATGGGAGAGTTCTAGGCCTGGATAGTTAACGACCATAGCCTTACTACACTGCTGTGGAAATGAATGAAAATGCGGTAACATGTTGCCAGGGTATCCCATACGTGCATAGAAACCTGGCTTGAGGTCAGCGCGACTACAGCGCCAAAGAGATCTGCTACCACAAAACGAGGCGTTTGAAGGAACGGGACAAGACAGTGTGAGTCAATCAGCGAGCTGTTACGATGCTTTGTGGTGGTGTTATTCATTACAACATGGCCCGGAGACAACATTTGGATGACTTCACAAAGGGAAGAATCATAGGGAAACTGGAAGAAAGACGAAGTGTGACGAGTGTAGCCCAGGAGTTTGGTATTGCTCACAGCATTGTTTCACGTGTATGGAGAGCATCCCGAACCACAGGCACTGCTGCCCTAAGGGGAGGAGGGAGTGGAGCACGGTCAACTGCAGCAGCAGATGACCACTACATTGTGCAACAGGCAAGAAGAGACTCATGTCAAACAGCAGGTGCAATCGCAACCACATTTAACAGGACTGCAAGGCACCACAGCGGCACGGCGACTGCATGAGGGTGGTCTGTTTGCGCGACGACCATTACGTTGTGTTTCGTTGACACCCGCAAATCGGCGGCACCGTTTGTGATGGTGCCAAGACCACCAGGTCTGGACCGACGAGGAGTGGGGTTGCGTGCTCTTCACAGATGGAAGCAGATTCAGTACTCTCATGTGGCGAGAGATGGGAACACATAATTCACCCAGGAACATTGTCGAATATGATAACTTTGGTGGTCCAAGTATTATAGTATGGAGAGGCATAATGTTGCATGGGCGTTACCGACCTCCAAATATTTGAACGGGGTACACTCACCTCACGGTCAACGTTATAGTGACAGTGTACTCCTTCCCCGTGTACGTCTTTTCAGGAGTGCATTCGGTTCTGACTTTATTTTTATGACAATGCAGGACCGTATCCATCAGCGCAGGTGGAGGAGCTCTTGGAACGAGAGGATATTCGGCGAATGGACTGGACTGCCCGTTTCCCCGACTTAAATCCCATCGAGCACGTGTGAGACATGTTGGTCAGACGTATTGCAGCACGTCTACATGCACCAACCCTAACACAAGAACTTCTTACCAATCTTGTGGCCAGCATGGGAACACGTTGCACGCTGTCAGTGGTTATCAGTGATCACATATCCTTTTAAGAACCATGTTCCTTCTTTTTTGATGCACAGGGGACCATTATGAGTCGTACCGACTTACGTGTAATTTATTATCTCTGAATAAAAATCTCATTTCTGTTCGTCTCATCGCATATTCCTTTCAGTTTCCTACCGTACTATACTGTAGCAGTTATTTCTATGTATGGTTCAAGCTTCATCAATCTATGTTGCTTGGCAGTGACACAACATGCGAAAGTTACTTTCCTCCTTTTTTGCACAGCAATGTAGTTTAGAGTATGGTTAAGGAATGTAGCAAAATGGGCCGTATTCAACACTTTACTGTCAGTCGATATTCAATATTCTATTAAAGCCATCCTTAGAACTAAGCTTATTCCGGTTTTACGTGGTTTTGAAAATGATGTCATTAGGAAGGATATGCAGGGTGTATCAGAGCTATACCGACACAAACATATCAGAGATGCTCTTCGTGTTACGTTAAGAACGATGGTTGCAGTCAGATTGGAGGAGAAAATGTTTCTTTTAGAAAAAATTAAGTTACTTCATTACTTTCGGGTGCGGGATTCAAATTGACGAACTTGCCGTACTTGCTACGCCAGAGAGCCAGCAGCTGTCTGTTGCTGTGCGTCACAGGAGGGAAGGGAAGGGAAGGGAAGGGAAGGGAAGGGAAGGGAAGGGAAGGGAAGGGAAGGGAAGGGAAGGGAGGAGAAGTGGGAGACAGAGGTAATGCTCGGTGCGAATGCAAGTCGCTTTCCAGCCCCATTAGGCAGTGTGCACTTTGTTCTGCACAAACTGACTACTAAACGAACTCCTTAGAAGGAGGAGATGGACTTGTACCATGAATACAGGCAGCTTTCCAGGTTGTTTGCGACACACCACACTTCCTGAACACTGTCACTACTAGACCGTTGCGAACTCTGCATCGAACATATTGAACATCTACTGTATAAACCATTGGGCGTATTGTTCCCTTCGTTCAGAATGTCATTCCATTTACAATGTTTTGAGTGAAGGAATACACAATTAAGGGGGGACAGCGTTGCATCTTTGAAAATGCCCCCTGTGGGTGGGGGCGGTAGAATAACACCCACGGTATCCCCTGCCTGTCGTAAGAGGTGACTAAAAGGGGCCCCAGGGGCTCTGAACTTTGGAGCGCGGGTTGGCGACCACGGGGCCCTTAGCTGAGTCCTGGCATTGCTTCCACTTGCTTGTACCAAGCTCCTCACATTCATCTATCCTATCCGACCTCTCTTGGTCAACTCTTGTTCTTTTCCCACCCAGATGCTATTAGGTTTGCGAGGGCTAGGGAGTCTTTCATTTTCACGCCCTTCGTGGCCCTTGTCTTTCTTTGACCGATATATTCATTTTTCGAAGTGTCGGATCCCTTCCATTTTTCCCTTTGATTAGTGTTATATAGAGAATGGTTGCCTAGTTGTACTTCCTCTTAAAACAATAATCACCACCACCAATCACCACCTCTTTGAAAATGTTAAATAATAAAGAACCAACAGACGAGAGGGGAAACGATCTGTTGCATTCATTGAACGACAAGTGTGTCTTAATTACAGTATGTTATTGTACTGTGTGTGCAGTTACGTCTGTGGATACACGGACTGTGGATATTGCCTGTAACAGACGAGGACAATCCTTTGCGAGTCGAACGAGAAAACTTGTACATACGTGCGGAGCATTATGTTCTGTTTCCATCATACACACCACTTCCCCTCCCTCGCTTTCTCCTCCCTGAAGCAAGGCAGCGGCTTGTGCTCTGGCGTAGCAAATACGGCGAGTTCGTCAATTTGAATCGTGTGCCCGGAAGTGACAAAAGAAACCTCATTTTCTGGCAAAAAAATTTCTCCCCCAATCCGACTGCACCATCGTTCTTAAAATAACACGAGGAGCATCCCTGAATTTCTTTTCTTGCTTGTTGTTACGTGTTGTTTTAAGGGGCCTAACATCGAAGGTCATCGGCCCATTTCTTTTCTTTTAGTCGATATAGTTCTGATACACTCTGTATAATACCCATCGTATTTCTTGATTCCTCTTGCTATATTTCAGGGAGTAAAACTGCTCTGAGGAACCTTATTTGCGATGATTATATTTTGTTTCTGTATCTCTCCAAGTATCCTCATTAGCTAGAGCCGCCAAGTGTTTATAAAATTAATTTTCAGTCTCTTCTAGTAACTTTCCTTTCAATTCTCGTGTAATTGCTTCACCGGTATGTATTGAAACCAGCGGAGCTTTTATCTCAAGCTCGTCACCAAATGTGAACATTCCCTCATAACAGCAGGAATAGCGAAAATGGCGGTGTGAACATGTAACTTGGGCCGGTCTTGAAGGATTGTACACTCCCCACTGATTTACTTCTAAATTGACATTTTGGCCGATTTTGGCTCTGTCTGGTGGTTATACGCTGAAACATAGAGATCCAACAAATCCACTGCCTGCTCGATCTGCATCCGATGGCTGCTTATACTGCCTGCTCATTACAACATTTTAACATGGCACTAAATGAAACACTCCGTTTACAAATACCCACAGCAGGTGGCAGCACCAACCGGCTCCAGACCTGTCGGAATGAAATAGCGGGAAATAGGATAGACTGTACTTGTTTTCAGTGAAAATGGTGTACTGCTGCGTGCCTTTCTGCAAATCAAAGAAAGGGAAACCAGAATGCCGTTCATTCCATTCCATTCATTCCATGATATACCTTCAAGTACACAATTGCGTCGAAAGTGGTTAAGTATTATATCCAGGGAAGGAAACAGCAAGGGAAGTAAATGGATTCCTTCTGATTATTCCGTGGTTTGCATTCTACATTTCGCAAATGACTATTTCAAAGTGACCAGCAAAACGCGAAAATTAAAAACAGGATCTGTACCCAGCCCTTTCCCTGATTATCCAGCTTATAAACAACCGCTAATTTCAGCGATGATTAAGAGAAGAGATTCAAGCACACAGACGTCTAACAAGAGCTCTTCAAACACCATTGCAGAAAATGGTAAGCGTAAGGTTTGAAGTATTACATACTAAGTAATATAATATCTGGGGACACTGTACTGTTAATGTGAAGGTACAAAACAGAATAACATCCTGTCATAGATTCCATTGCCCGCCTCTGTGGTGTAGTGGTTAGTGTGATTAGCTGCTAACGCCGGAGGCCCGGGTTCGATTCCCGACTCTGCTACGAAATTTGAAAAGTGGTACGAGGGCTGGAACGGGGTCCACTCAGTCTCGGGAGGTCAACTGAGTAGAGGTGGGTTCGATTCCCACCTCAGCCATCCTGGAAGTGGTTTTCCGTGGTTTCCTACTTCTCCTCCAGGCAAATGCCGGGAGCTTCCTTCACCCTTCCTTGTCTATACCTTCCAAGGCCCCTGTTCAGCATAGCAGGTGAGGCCGCCTGGGCGAGGTACTGGTCATCCTCCCCAGTTTCATCCCCCGAGCCAGAGTCTGAAGCTCCAGGACACTGCCCTTGAGGCGGTATCCTTCGCTGAGTCCGAGGGAAAAGCCAATCCTGGAGGGTAAGCATATTAAGATTCCATAACGAGTCTTTTGCTAGCAGTATAAAATCGTGTCAATATACTGCTCTTTTTATTACTATTATTATTTACGCAAGTAGGGCCTATTTAATTAATTGGTTAATTCCAGTAGAAATCATCCTAGGTAGGGCTTTCATCTTCACAGATATGCAAGTCGCCTAATAGGCCGTCTATTATTATTATTATTCCCTGAGTATGTACTTGATTTACTGGAAGATTTTCGTGAGCCCCCTGAGTCGGTGTGTGTCACTTCGGAAACTGCTTACCAGGGATTAGTGTGTGGTTATTTAGTGCGTGTAATCGAAGAAAAAACAGAATGCAGCACGTGCTTGAATAACGTTCCTACCTCAATTAATTCATCCCTATTGATAGCTGCGCTAGCTCTAGCAACGATTTATTGGCCTAATTATGAGGCTTCAGAAATTTGTTGAGGCGGCTCTACCGTACTGCAAGTCTGCTCCAGACTATAAAAAACTATGTTCTACTTTCTTTGTGCCAATGTAAATTTCTAAAGTGTTTTAGTAACAATAAGCACCAGGAACTTGTGTCAGAAACTGTGGTGGCCAAAGTCGTGAAACCTCTACTCAGTAATGTAGGGAAGTACCATACAGACAAAGTTTCCAGGTTTTCTTGTTCGTTGAAACCTCTTTCTCGAAAAGTGCTGAAGCTATAACTCTCTACAGCACCACTTTATACGTAAAATTCTTTAATATTTCTCTTACTTTCAGATTTTAAATTTTGCTGGTATGCTTATCTAGTTGTATTTACGCGGTAAATGGGTACGTTTGGTGCTGCCATCTAGCGGCAGATTGTTTGTAAGGCGTGTTACACGTTTGAGTATGGAATGAGCAGGCAGTTTAAGCAGCCATCGGATGCAGATCGAGCAGGCAGTGAACAAATCCCAAGCTGCCATTTATATCGACTTCTATCGACAGAATGCAATCTCGAAACCTAGTTGCCAACTCTAATATTTACATTCGCCACGTGGTTAACGTATTTCTTTCAGCGTGTATGGTATTCGGTACGGTTCGTGATTTTTGGCATTTTTTCTTCAGAAATTTGTGTTTTTCATATTAGTTTTTTTCTCGCCAGTATAGTACAGTATAGCGTAAGTTCGTAAAATACAGGTTTAGTTTAGTATAACTAGTTCAGAATATAAAAATGCTGTAATTTTATTTACGTCCGTGTCTTGGTTAGTGTACTTAGTTGGTGCGTGTTTAGAATATATCAGTGTAGTTCGGGAAAGACAACTGGTAAGAAAGTGACTCTGAGATCAGTGCAGTGTTACCTTTGTAGGCCATAACCTCCATCCTGCGCCAGCCATTAGCGGTCAGTGATGTGTTATTTCCTCGTTTTCTTTTAATAATAATGTATTCTCCTTTTAGTGTCGGATGTTGTTAGTAAGTGAAGTTTTTGTGAATTTGTTTCCAATCCCGGTTCATTAGTTTTTCTGAGTACGGTATTACGAGGGCTGTTTACCGCTGTCGTAGTGCATCAGCTGTTCTTGCGATAGTAGCGCGCTGGCAACAGAGGAAAGGCGATGCTCATTTGTTTTGCGAAACATCAATTTAGAAGTAAAGCCGTGCGGAGTACAGTTATATCACCTGTAAATGTCTGGCCACTATTCTTGGGTGTGTAGATTTTGTTAGCCCTTAAACTATCCGGCCACCATGATAGAGAAATTAACACCCGGTCTGGGAAAACTCTACAAAAAATTCATTGTTAACACCTGAAAGAAGTAATGTACAGTAGTATATCGTCGCTGCTGGGACAAAACCTCTTATGTGCAATATTTTAGCTTAGAACTTTGGCCGGTAAGGTTCTGTCATCTAAGGTGCAATATTGTGTGGCAGTTGTCAAGGCATTCTCGCTCTTCATAATGTATGTGCTGCGGGTCAGTATATCTCCAAAAATATTAACACATTGGAGGTTTTGACCCGGCAACGACGATATATTTTTATGATTCTGAATTATTGACCAATAGGATACATTCCAATGTACTTCCACAAGAGGATATAAAAGAAGAGGATTAAAATGATTTAATGTTTAATAAATAACATCACGCAAAACCAAATACAGAATCCATATACAGTATGTGTACATACTATGCATTTGAAACTTTCTTTATAACTAAGTGAAATGTAAGTTCATTGCTATAAACAAGTACAAATTATTATTTGGGTTAAACCAGTCCTTCTTGAAAATTACAAGCACTTTATATCACGAGATGTGCGCAGATGTTCAACACGTTATATCTCGTAACTACCTGGGTGGTTGCTGTTGCTCCAGAGGCTAGTTTATTTGATTTCTAGCGCTAAATGATTACGAGTTCGTGTTGACTAACAAAGAGGCGTTCTTGGATTAAAGAGAATTTGCGCGTCTGAAAGATCGCACCCGGGAACTTAAGTCTTAAAGGGACTTGGCATCCTTTCATAACCTTAAACGAATCTCGAAGAATGAAAGTATTGTCCAAAAGAATTGAAGCTCCATGAAGAGCGAGAAAGTGAAAGACGTGAAGTCTCGCAAAGCTATAGAATTCAAGCGAATAGTATGGCATAAGTGGAGCCTCCGTGGCTCAGACGGCAGCGCGTCGGCCTCTCACCGCTGGATACCGTGGTTCAAATCCCGGTGACTCCATGTGAGGTTTGTGCTGGACAAAGCGGAGGCGGGACAGGTTTTTCTCCGGGTACTCCGGTTTTCCCTGTCATCTTTCATTCCAGCAACACTCTCCATTATCATTTCATAGCATTTATCACTCATTAATATAAATCACCTTGGGAGTGGCGACCCCATTGTAATAACAGCCTATATATGTTTCATTCATTACATCCCTGACCCGGTCAATGACTGGAAAACAGGTTGTAGGTTTTCATTCAGTATGGCATAAGTAAAAGAAATGCCATTTAACTGACTCAAGTTTCACATGCCCTAACGGCTTGGGAGTTTTGATAATGAAGGAATAATATTTCATGACTTACTCGACAGTAACGAATAAATAGTATTATTTTTATCATTTAACCCATTATCGATATGCCGCTGCACGGGTTGATAGTTCTCTACTAGTACGTGACGTATATTGTCAAAACATTCTAGTCTCAACAACTGTCCACGGTTAAGTATTAGCGGGCGATTTTTATCCTAACCATACGGAACTCCAGTGTAGCTTCATGATTACACCCGTTCCAGCATTTCCTTGTATTAATAAGTACACTGTTTGTAAAAAATCGTTGCCATATCACTCTTCTTTCTAGCTCTTTGACTAACGCGTTCAGTCATAGAAGTCGGTAAACTCAATTGAACTCGAGTTGTTCTGCTGTAGCAATACATTGTTCTGTCATTATAGTGTTATTTTCCAGAATACGAGACACACGGTGGTGGGAGGACTGCTGAGTCAACGGACATGGCGCGCCCTCGTGTGGCGTGTGAGTAGAAATCACGAACAGCTGATCGAGGGACGATAAGCAATCAGTGGTTTGCTGTAGTAGCAGTCATCTAGGGTAAAGGGCAAGGACAGCTCTATGATAGTCTCTTGGAGTTAAATTAACCCTCTAATGAATGTGCTTTTAGAGGTAGTAGACAGATAAATACGCTTGAATTACGACAGTGATATGAACTACAACTTCACGTAGATCTTTTGATAGAGAGCTATAGGAATGTTGATGAAATGGAAACTTATGCATTCTTTCACTCAGATGGTAAGAAAACTGAAGATTTCTCTTTAGATATAATTTCCCTGCGTCTGTGATATGTTTGGTTAGCAAATACGCTAGCTATTTTTTTTTTAATCTAATAACTTGGTTGTAACTATTGTGTTGAGGGAGGTACAACTGGACAATCGTACCATCCTAACACTAATTACAGAAAATGGAAAGCGCGTAGAGGCGCGCGGCTGTGAGCTTGCATCCGGGAGATAGTAGGTTCGAATCCCACTATCGGCAGCCCTGAAAATGGTTTTCCGTGGTTTCCCATTTTCACACCAGGCAAATTCTGGGGCTGTTCCTTAATTAAGGCCACGGCCGCTTCCTTCCAACTCCTAGTCCTTTCCTATCCTATCGTCGCCATAAGACCTATCTGTGTCGGTGCGACGTAAAGCCCCTAGCAAAGAAAAAGAAAATTGAAACGTTCTGGCACTCGAAGAATGAGGGTATCGGCAAGGGAAATGTTATCGAACTCACAAAGATGCACACACGAGATGCTGTCAGTTGTGTAAACAGTTTTAATTACACATTAATGAATTGCCATCTTGACAAACACTTGACTGCCACATTAGCATGTTAACCGATTACCAACACAAAAAAGTCACAACAGGAGTTCACACACTCGACTAATGGCTTTCACTAACCAATCTCACTAACAACGCAACTCAACTCCAGTAAGAAAGCCGGAAAGGAATTCCTTACCACGGGAGACGTATAAAGACATTCTGTTGACTACAGTATCAACAGTGCTGTGCGCCAAGTATCTTCTTCAGACAGGGTTTCATTATGTTCTGACCTGAGTATTCAATAGTGACTATAGAGGTGGTTTTTAACGCTCTGCGGCAAATGTCAGGCAGCAATGATATGCTGGATCCTAGAGCATCCCCCTCCAGTCTCAACCGATTTTTGAAGACGCGAATCTTGGCTAATCCTGCAAGCAGATACATGGAGGTGGAGTCTGACACTTCTGTGATCGGAAATGCCGAAGAGAATTTCCCAGACACGCCCCAGGATCAGCTTAATGTAGCACATTTACCGGATCATGTCACGTGTATCCTTGTGCATCTGCACAATTTCTCTGGTAGCTAATGTTTAACTGTATATTGTAAATTAACTATTTTTTCATTATTAGTCTGAAACACGATGTAAAAACCCCCAGTTCTCATTTTCTGCTCTGTGCTACTCGTCTATGAAATTAGCATATCTCTTGTATATAGGGGATTTTGTTGTTCAAAAAAACCAAGTGTAACATCTACTTGATTCTTTTGACAAGACGAATGTGTTGATCAATGCTAATGGACATAAGGGAGTTGAAAACAACATTGTCTGTTAGGTCATCAGCCCAGAGGCTGGTTGGATCCTCAAATAGCACCACCAAAGGCTATGCGGTTATAAGGAAACCGCAAAAACCAATGGCAGCACCAAAATGAGGCGTACTAGGCAAGACAAGGAGTGAGGTAGTTTGCCATTGCTTTCCTCACTGGGTCAGAAAGTGCTATTGCAGCACGACTGACTCTATGAGCAACACCTTTCATAACACTCAGATGCACTAGTCGTGCTCTGAATGTCAATACTCAGCACCACCCATACCCCAGCAGCTTCCATATTGTCACAGCCATGGATGAGACTGGGACTTCGGTGGAAGCTACACTTTACTCTGGCCTGTGCCAAGGGATGGATACAAAAGTACTGTATCCATCAAGAAATGGCAGCAGGCAAGAAAACAACATTACCCATCTGATTTTCTGCTGTGGAGTTTGAAGTGTATTCATTGTGTTGTATTAAAAGCACAACCATGTGCGCATAACAATCCTGGTGAGTCTACTGTATGAGTGACTAGTGCCTGTGTTATAGGAGTTTTTTCACTTCAGTTGTCCTGAAATTGGACACTCACAGTTATTGCATAAAGCTATTTGCTAGTGTGCTATTCCTGTATTCTTAAATAACATAACCACATCTACAATAGAGACCTTTAAAAGACTGAAGCATTTGAACGCGAGACCCTTAAACAGAAGGGTATTGTGTAAGTAGCTCCAAAATAGAGAGATATGTGAATTTTTTTAAATAGTACAGTATTTACTACCGTAAAATTATTTTGTACGGATTTTTCCGCTTCTTATGGACACGTTCTTCACTGACTTCTTTATTAAGGTCTAAGGTGTGATTTAAATATGTTTATCGAGTGATTAACAATATATTTAAACATAAATATAAGAAAAATGTTTCACGTGTGCTGTAATGAACAATCGTGTTCCAATGACAGCGAAATAGCGCTCGGCGGTAAAAATGGGAACTAGACCCATATCGCTGTATCATTTGTATTGGGAAGGCATATTAACGCATTTATAGTAGCGGGCGATGGTCAACCTTATCAGATTACCGTTTTAGCTACAGTATGCTGAAGGGGCCATACATAAAACACTCAAAGCCACCAGAGATAACCTGTTTCACTTCTCTCACAGTGACTTACCGCATTAAAGCACTCTAGCTATCACCATTTGTTTCAGAATCAAATACTTTTTTTTCTTGAAACACTAGGTATAGTCTGTACATTATCAGGTGTTTGTTCACCACACGGCGTGGCGTACTTAGGTTAGATTGAAGATCTGTAGAATTATTCACAATCTGATCACTATTTGCGGTACCTGTATTATTATGTTATCTATTACGACAAAACTGCCTCTTCCCCAAATTTATATGGTAAACAAAGCTATTTCCACTACGTATTCTTTCGAAAACTCAAATAATAGACAATATTTCACACTACACAAAGAGAAATGAACAACTGTTGCCATGGCACTAAACGAAACGACTTGAATTTCTCTTCTAAATTAATGTTGTCGGAGGTGCGTTGCCCAATAGATGGCGCCGCATATTTTAATTCACAGGAAAAGGATCTAATGAATTCGTAAATGAGTTGTACTTACCCCCTTGCTTGACTAAGAACAAGTGAACATCGTCAAGCAGGGTGCGGCCTACCGGCCTCTGGCTGAATGAGAATTGTATACCTTTGCCCATTAAGATATTGAATTGTTCATTATATCCTGATAGTTTCGAGGTGGTGGAAGAAAACAATTATCGTCCCGCCATAATGCCCATTACGACTTTCAGATGTACGTGGGGTGGGGGTGATAGGTGGGGGAGAGGGGGTTAAATTTTAGAGCAAAGGGTATAAGTCAGATACACGAACAAGAAAATTAATATTTAACTGAATGGCGAGTGGACCAATATCTAACAAATATTCTCACAATAAAATATAAGTGTAATGAATATTTTAGTGGATGATATTTGTAAGAGTGCTAAAATTGATATCCCATAATGTGCATATCATGTAGAAGGAAAGAAGAGCGTGCAAAATGGTGCGCGACTGAATAATGTTTGATAAAAGTAAGTAAACTCGTGTGCTTGTCCCGAGGTGATGGCAGCTCACTTCAGGCACATCCCCATTGAAGGTGAGCTGCATGTGCGCTCTTGCCATTGTTAAATCTCTGGCACCGGTCGAGTTGACCGTGCAGAGCTATGAGCTGGCATCCGAGAGATAGTGGATTCGAACCCCACTGTCGGCAGTCCTGAAGATGGTTTTCCGTTGTTTCAGGCAAATGCTGGGGCTGTACCTTAATTAAGGCCTCGGCTGCTTCCTTCCCACTCCTAGGCTTTTCCTACCCCATCGTCGCCATAAGACCTATCTGTGTCTGTGCGACGTAAAGCAAATTGCAAATTTAAAAAATAAACCTGGCAGCCCCATAAATCGAACCCGGGCTCCTAAACGACTGCTAATAGCACTAACCGTTACACTACAGAGGCAGACCATATTGGGTTAATGCATTATGTTTTTAATTTTAAATTATTCTCTAAGGTGAAATTTCTCTCAATGAAATACATCTGACGTGTTGTCCAGCTACATGGCTAAGTGTTTAGCGTGCTGGCCTTTGGTCACAGTGGTCCCGGGTTCGATTCCAGGCAGGGTCGGGAATTTTAACCATCATTGGTTAATTTCACTGGCGCGCGGGCTGGGTGTATGTGTTGTCTTCATCATAATTATCCAATCCTCATCATAACGCGCAGGTCGCCTACGGGTGTCAGATCAAAAGACCTGCACCTGGCGAGCCTAACATGTCCTCGGACACTCTCGGCATTAAAAGCCATACGCCATTTCATTTTTCATTTGACGTGTTACACCAGTACACGTATTTTCCAGTTTGGCCCTAGTGCAGTATATTAAACTCTCGTTCCAAACTTTCGTGTTCAATAAAACTTGGTATGTTTAAACGACCAGCGTGCTGCGTTTCCGCCTGGCCGACTCTAATAAAAGAGAGAGAAATAGCGAACGCGGGAAAAGAACAGACAACGCAATTGACGACACGTTAAAGAAATCCTTCAGGGTGAAATTCCGACACCCAGATGTCTCTAAAAGCCACAGAAGTTAAAACGGACCTTAAATCAATAACATAAGTATCATTTCAGTATAACATAATCTCTCTTTCCTTTTCTTGCGTTATTTCCGCACAACTGCAAGGTCCGCACCAGACTCTGAAAGACAGGGCGAGTTGGCCGTGCAGTTAGGGGCGCGCAGCTGTGAGCTTGCATCCGAGAGATGGTGCGTTCGAGTCCAACTGTCGTCAGCCCTAAAAATGGCTTTCCGTGGTTTCTCATTTTCACACCAGGCAAATGCTGCGTCTGTATCCACGGCCGCTTCCTTCCCATTCCTGAGTCTTTCCTATCCCATCGTCGCCATCAGACCTATCTGTGCCCGTGCGACGTAAAACAAATTGTTACAAGAAAGACTTTGAAAGATAATGATATTATAACATCTTCGACAATATCGTCCACTTTTCCAAGGAAAATTCATCCACTACAGATACATGACAAGGAATTTTCCAGTAACCTTGGCTACTGCTTCTGAAACAAAAGTTACTATACCGAAAAAGTGGATGGGCGGTGTAAGTCACGTAGCTGTCAACTTACATTCGGGCGATAGTGGCTTCGATCCCCATTGTGGACAACTCTGAAGATAGTTTTCCGTGATTTCCTATTTTCACACCAGGAAAATGCCAAGGCTACGACCACTTCCTTCTTACTCCTAGCCATTTCCTATTTCATCGTCATCACAAAACCTATCTGTATCTTCTTTTCTCCTTTCTTCTTTTGCTACCGCTTTTGCCCCACTTTGGAGTACAGAAATTGCGCTGTCAATGATTGTATCTCGTGTAAAAAAAAAAAAAAAAAAAAAAAAGTCCAACCTGTGATACTGTAAATTTATGATATCGAAGTAGCGTGCGGCGGATCTTCAAATACTGCTACTCTATTCAGAAGTTTATTCTTCGCTCGCATGTAATGTACAAAACTTGAATATTTATACAGCGATATGAAGTTAACGGGAGCTTCAACTTCCAGGTTTCAGTCATAACTGGTGGAGGGATTTTTGTGGTGATAGGATTAATGCAAATCAGAACTGACAAACTCAGCCGCAAAGTATCGTATTGCTTCGAATTCCCTATTTTTCGTTCCCGATCTCCTGTGGTGAAAGCTTACTTTTACCGATCGTAATGGTGTTGGTGGCTACAATTTTCCTCACATTCTAACAAGTCTGTATTGAAAGACATGGCTTCCTTCCTTCCTTCCTTCCTTCCTTCCTTCCTTCCTTCCTTCCTTCCTTCCTTCCTTCGGACTCACTAACCCAAATAGATTTTCAGCGCATAAGGAAGGAGCAGTCCGTCTCTGTGGTGTAGTGGTTAGTGTGATTAGCTTAGACCCCCGGAGGTCCGGGTTCGATTCCCAGCTCTGCCACGAAATTTGAAACGTGGTACGAGGGCTGGAACGGGGTCCACTCAGTGGTTTTCTGTGGTTTCCCAATTCTCCTCCAGGTAAATGCCGGGATGGTACCTAACTTAAGGCCATGGCCGCTTCCTTCCCTCTTCCTAGTCTATCCTTTCCAATCTTCCCATCCCACCACAAGGCCCCTGTACAGCATAGCAGGTGAGGCCGCCTGGGCGAGGTGCTGGTAATTCTCCCCAGTTGTGTCCCCGACCCAATGTCTCAAGCTCCAGGACACTGCCCTTGAGGCGGTAGAGGTGGGATTCCTCGCTGATTCCGAGGGAAAAATCAACCCTGGAGGGTAAGCAGATTAGGAAGAAGCAGAAGAAGAAGAAGGACCATCGAACTATTAGTTAGATACCATTAATTTACAAAATGCCTATTAGGATCCAAAGACCGAGCTCGATAGCTGCAGTCGCTCAAGTGCGGCCAGTATCCAGTATTCAGGAGATGGTAGGTTCGAACCCCACTATCGGTAGCCCTGAAAATGGTTTTCCATGATTTCCCATTTTCACACCAGGCAAATGCTGGGGCTGTACCTTAATTAAGGCCACGGTCGCTTCCTTCCCACTCCTAGCTATTTCCTGTACCATCGTCGCCAGACCTATCTGTGTCGGTGTGACGTAAAGCAACTAGCAAAGAAAAAAAAGGATCCAAATGTTATGCGGTTATGAGAAACCGCAGTCAGATTTCGTGGTTAACTGGTTAGCATGTTGATCTGGGATCCGCCGGGCTGAGTGGCTTAGACGGTTAAGGCGCTGGCCTTCTAACCCCAACTTGGCAGGTTCGATCCTGGCTCAGTCCGGTGGTATTTGAAGGTGCTCAAATACGACAGCCCTGTGTCGGTAGATTTACTGGCACGTTAAAGAACTCCTGCGGGACTAAATTCCGGCACCTCGGCGTCTCCGAAGACCTTAAAAAGTAGTTAGTGGGACGTAAAGCAAATAACATTATTAACATTATTATTTATTATCTGGGATCCAAGTGGTCCTGGGTTTGATTCCCGACCGGGTCGGGGATTTTGACCTTCATTGGTTAATTTCTCAGGTTTCGCGCGCATGTGTGTGTGTGTTTTTTCTTTGATTCTACGTAAGACCTCTCCTCACAGATGTGCAGGTCGTCCACGATGGTCAACTCTAAAAAGACTTCCACAGGACTTTCTGGACGCCATACGTCAGTTTTAGGAAACAGAAGAAAGCGCTATAATGAGCCATACAAGCCATGATGATTAGTGGGGTGGTTTGCCATTGCTTTCATTACTGGTCCAGAAATTGCTATTCCAGCACAATCTATGAGTACCACCTTTCATTACATCTAGACGCACTTGCTGTGTTTTGAATGACATTACACAACTTCGCGTATATATTAGCATCTTCCATACAGTCACAGCCATAAATGAGACAATGTTCGGTAGGAGCTCCATTTTGCTCTACACTGTGTCAAGAGATAGAGGCAAAAACAATCAACAAAGTATGGGGTGTTATTACAGATATTCTTATTGTCTCTTCAATCATTTTGACAGAAATTACCTTCAAAGAATAAAATGGGTGAAACGGCACAAAATCCATACAAATACTAAACACAGAAACTGTAAGGATTCGTTACCGCATTATTAACCCAATCGTCGGCTGTGCTGAGAACGGTTCTCTGTAATTTCCCATTTTCACTTCCAGAAAAAAATGCTGGCAGTTCCCATTCATAGGTCGCTCAACTTCTACCCTTCAATAGTTAAGCCCTTACAAAATTTTGCCTGATAAACTTTATTTATAAACTTCAGCTTTATTTTGTTTCCTGTAATTTTGTTTTACTATATATTATCTTTAAAAATTTCTGTTCTTACACTCTTTGTTTAATAATTATGCACTTTTATGGAATTATTTCTGTCTATGTTTGCTTTATATTTACTTTCGCTTCATATTCACATGCATATCTTTAATCTAAAGTCAGTCAGTCTCCCTACATACTCTCAATAGATGAACCGCCTTCAGTATATTTTTAGATGATAATAATAATAATAATAATAATAATAATAATAATAATAATAATAATAATAATAATAACAATAACAACAATAATAATAATAATAATAATAATAACAATAACAATAACAATAACAATAATAATAATAATAATAATAATAATAATAATAATAATAATAATTGTACGGGGGTTACACCTTCTCCGTCCCGTTGAGCTGCGCGCCTTCTAGAAGGCCATCTGTGTTATGAATCTTGAACTAATGTAATCCAAGATACTCGGACCTTGAACCATTAGATGTCTCTACCATCGGCCTATGTGCCCCTCTTGCGGGGTTAAGGACAATTAATTCTTAAAGGAATTTCAATTTTTTGAAGGTGGCAAACCTTAAGTTTTTGTAGATAGTATTTTTATGTGTCAAAGTTGTCAACACTCCTACTGCTTTCTTCTTCCTTATTAACCAATCAGGACTTCTGTGTAATTTTCTCTAGCCAATTAAAATTAGGGTTGTGTACAGGCATCCTGCCTATCTGAAAAGAGTTCTGGAAACTTCCTCTCGGAGTTGCTATAAAAGCTGGGCGCTTTAGGGCCGTATTGTCATCTTTATCGCTCCGGTCTAGTGAGTGCGACGTGATCAGGAGCCAGGGGCTGCTGGGCGACGTTCGGAAGGCCTAGCAACTCAAGGTAATGACAGAAATTTCTTAATATGTGATAACTCCAGGCAGATAGCTTGAGGGGAAGGTTTAACTTCTTAATTTTATGTAAAGTCCTAACTTTAGGTTTTAAATGTAGGTTTGTGGAAAAATCTTGAGGACTCCGTTCAAATCCCTGCTGGGAAACGTGTAAATTAAGGGAATAAAGAGTGTTCACCCTCTATTGATTTCCATTCAACTTGGTATGGGGTGACTAAAATTTTCTAAACCTCTGGATTCTTCACACTCCTTCGGTATTTAATATTTCTCGTTTGGTCACCCCTCTGAAACTTCGGGCCATAAGCACGTTTAGGCTTTTAAGAGTTGTTCTAAAGGGAGTGTTTCGCATCCTAGCTTTTGTTCATGGCCGATCGTGTTAAAACGTTTTTTACATTTAGTATTGGCATTCATTGTCCCCGTTTAAATTGTAATTATTGATAGAGGAATATGTAAAAGACTGTTGAGCAGAAGTGATTGTAAATGAAGTTTATCAGGCATAATTTTGTAAGAAGCTCGTGCCTCTGAGAGTCTGGACTGTAGTAACTTTTGGAGCTCATTCTCCTAGAATGTTAATGAGTGGAGCAAAATGCTCTTGTAAAAGTGTTCATCTTTAGAGCCTTATTGCTCATCCCTTGTAAATTATTTTGTCGATATTTTTCTCTATTTTACCTGATTTTTGGACTTACAGTCCGCTGTTGTCATCAGAATTGCCGGGGTCATTTGTTATTCTATTTAACAGTTAGTTATTCCAAATCACATATTAAAATCAAAAAAGAAAAGAAGGAAAGAAAGAAAATTTCAAAATTTAGTGCTTTAACTTATGCTCTGGTCATTTCCTTGTCCGCCCTTCAGCCCGGCATCTTCTTTCACCTTTCTGTTTCACGATATACTCTTATCAATAATATAATATAATATAATATAATATAATATAATATAATATAATATAATATAATATAATATAATATAATATAATTATTATTATTATTATTATAAGAAGAAGAATAGATGTATGTCACACTAACTACTTTTTACGGTTTTCGGAGACGCCGAAGTGCCGGAATTTAGTCCGCAGGTGTTCTTCTACGTGTTAATAAATCTACCGACACGAGGCTGACGTATTCGAAGACCTTCAAATACCACCGGACTGAGCCAGGATCGAACGTGCCAAGTTGTGGTCAGAAAGGCAGTACCTCAACCGTCTGAGCTAAACGATTTTCGTCATATTTCTCCCTTACGCCATTATTTATATATACACCCATTTACCACCACACAATACCTCTTACTGCTCTACTTGTAAGCCTTTAATTCTTTCTTGACAAATTTTGCATACTTTCACTGAATTTTAATAATGTCCGTTTGGTCTTACATGCTTGCATACTCATCTGCTTCTCAATATATTTCTCTCTAATCGTTACGTTCTTACTCATGCTTTTATCTTCGTTCTTGATCTCTTTATCAGAACAGTCTCTCATTCCCATTCTGCGTAGTATCATTTTCATTTTTCTTAGCCAGTAATCAGTTTTTAAATGTTTAATCTGATGATGGTATGCCAGATTTAATATTTCCCACCCGGTTCTCCTTCTTAATCTTAGCCAGTATTTTATTACCATTCTAGCTATATCTATACTAATATTATAAAGAGGAAAAATTTGTATGTTTGTAACGGATAGACTAGAAAACTACTGAACCGATTTTAAAAATTACTTCACCTATAGAAAGTTACATTGCCAGTGAGTAACATGGGCTATATTTTATTTTCAAAACAATTCGAGATGAAGGGCACTGGGGGGGGGGGGGATCAGATATAAAAATAATAGGCTAATATTGGCAAAATATAGAATTTGTCGTACAAGGACGAGACAAAGCTCAATTTAATACCCTTGACGCAAAGAATAAAACTTGGTAAGCCCTTCGGGCCCGAAAACCATGTTTTTAAGGCCCTAAAACCAACCGTTACGGATATATTGGCACCACACTACCCCTGCATCGGATAAAGAAGTAAACTGCCGTAACCACGGCAACGTCAGCTCCAGGATTCTACAGCAGCGAAATTATCTACAATATATCACAAAAACCTAACATTTTACAGACATGAAAATTGGTATTTGGAATTCCCTTCAAAATTAAAAGAACACAAATGTTCGTTTTCAGAAAATCCATTTAAGTGGGGGAGAGGTGAAAAGAAGTGAGGAAGGAGTTGAATTATTTATATGAGGACACATATATCTCAGAAAACGAAGATTGGTACTTGGAATCTCCTTTGAAAATGAACACACATTTTTTTTTTTGAAAATCCACTTAACGGGGTGAGAAGAATGAAGAGCGGGTGAATTTTTAAAATTAGTATCTTCTTTTCTACCGCTTTACCGACACCTGTGGGGTTGCGGGTGCGAACTGTGGCGCACATGTGGATTTGACCCTGTTTTACGGCTTTCTGACGGCAACCATATATGTAGGAACATAATTACTATTGCGTGTTCCTGTTGTGGTTGGTAATGTTCTGTGCTGAGTGAATATGAAGAGGAGAATGTTGGGACAAACAACCTGTCCCCGAGCCAGAAGAATTAATCACACGCGATAAAAAACCCGACCTAGCCCGGAATCGAAGCCGGAACCCTGTGAACCGAAGACTTCAACGCTGACCAGCCAAGGAGTGGGGCCGTTTTGATAATGAGTATATCTACATTATAGCTCATAAACTTAACATTTTAAGGACGTGAAAATTGGTATTTGTAGTCTCCTTTAAAAATAAAGAAACACGTACTTTTTGTTTTTGGAAAATCAACAAAATCAAGCTGTAGATCGAAAATAAGTGAAGGAGTTGAATTATTTTATGAGGATACTTATATCTGAAAAACTAAGATGTTACAGGCGTGAAATTTGGTATTTGGAATCTCCTTTAGAAATAAGGAAAAAAATTTTTCGACATAAAAGAGGACTGTTTCTCACACATAAAGTTCCATGTCCGGTGTTCCAGAATTAGGTTTGCCAGTAGCCTGGTCATCTTAGCCCCAAAAGGCAATACCACAAACGTGGTTTACAAAAAGGTTCTGGGGTAAATGAGATGGAATTATTCGGCGAGCTTTTATACTTTAGTGATTTTCAGACAATGTCTTAGTGCAGTACCGAGGAAAAATGATTTTTTATCAACTTACGAAATCATCGCGAGCGAAGCCGTGGTAATCAGCTAGTCTGCTTATATAGTGATATTTTCACATAGCATTCTAACGCAACTAATAGCTGTACATTCTGATTGACCCATTATTATCTTACAAAATGTATTACCTATTACATATCTTTACCTTTTCTACCTTATATAATACTCAGGATTTTACAAGCGAATTTACAAAAATGTTATGCGGCTTATAGGCCTACTCATTATTTGGCGTCTTCCTCTCCAAACATTTCGTGCTAGATGTAGCTGCCAGCCTTTTCATTTCTGCTCGTCTAATTTGTTCATTCCATTTACCGGTAGATGCTAGTTTAATTCCTAAATATTATATTGACTATTTCTAATTCCGCAAAATCCAAGAACACTCTTTTTCTTTAATTTATCTCCGTTTTTTACATACGATTACTTTTGTTTTACAAACGATTTTTAAAAATTTCATGTTGTGCAATATTCAGCAGTTCTTGTTATGTAGTTTTAGAGAGATCAGAAGAATAGTCAGCAAAATTAAGTAGCGTATGGCTTTTAGTGCCGGGAGTGTCCGAAGACATGTTCGGCTCGCCAGATGCGGGTCTTTTGATTTGACTCCCGTAGGCGACCTGCGCGTCATGATGAGGATGAAATGATGATGAAGACGACACATACACCCAGCCTCCGTGCCAGTGAAATTAACCAATTATGGTTAAAATTCCCGACCCTGCCGGGAATCGAACCAGGGACCCCTGTGACCAATGGCCAGCACGCTAACCATTTAGCCATGGAGTCGGACAGTCAGCAGAAACAAGGCCAGGACTTTATTTACTGTTAAGACATGGGCTTGTCATATTCTCCTTCCCTTCATTATCGAAAGTATAGTTAGTAACGAACAATTCCAGCTTCGTAGCGACCTCACGTTTGCTGCCAGAATAAAGTGTTTCTTTGTAAATGTACAGCTGTAACATATAATGTACCACTTTGTCTCTTTAAGTATTTACCAATTATTGTTTTAATTACAAATATATTTTGTGAATTTCTCATGTCTTTCCTGAAACCGGACTGGTACACAAAGTGTAGAGTAATCCTCCGCCCATTTTGAGTCTCCCAGAATAAATCTAGCTAACTGTATCCAACAGTGTGTTGCTCATATACTATTTTTATTGGATCTCTCACTCTTTCTTTTATAAACTGGACATTGATCCTTCTTACCAACATCTTTGGATTTTCTTACCATCAAAAATGTTATTAAATATTGTTTAGGGAGACCAGGGGGATGTAGTCTGCGAAACCCAGGCCAGGAATTTCTTTAATGTTAAGACATAGGCTTGTCATAAGATTGTTGTAGCCTAACTCTTTCCAAAATTTGTAATTCCACTAATAGCACCTGATTTTCTCCGTTTCCTTCCTTCATTAACTCTAATACTTCATCTGTAGGCGTAGTTATTGGATTGTCTAATACGAGTAGTGTGTTCTCCACATGTCTAAGTATACCATACATACATACATACATACATACATACATACATACATACATTATCATTATAGACTGTTATGCCTTTCAGCGTTCAGTCTGCAAGCCTCTGAGAATTTACTAAACGTCGCCACAATCCTCGATTTGCAACTAGTGTTGTGGCCTCATTTAGTTCTATACCTCTTATCTTTAAATCGTTAGAAACCGAGTCTAACCATCGTCGTCTTGGTCTCCCTCTACTTCTCTTACCCTCCATAACAGAGTCCATTATTCTCCTAGGTAACCTATCCTCCTCCATTCGCCTCACATGACCCCACCACCGAAGCCGGTTTATGCATACAGCTTCATCCATCGAGTTCATTCCTAAATTAGCCTTTATCTCCTCATTCCGAGTACCCTCCTGCCATTGTTCCCACCTGTTTGTACCAGCACTCATTCTTGCTACTTTCATGTCTGTTACTTCTAACTTATGAATAAGATATCCTGAGTCCACCCAGCTTTCGCTCCCGTAAAGCAAAGTTGGTCTGAAAACAGACCGATGTAAAGATAGTTTCGTCTGGGAGCTGACTTCCTTCTTACAGAATACTGTTGATCGCAATTGCGAGCTCACTGCTTTAGCTTTACTACACCTTGATTCAATCTCACTTACTATATTACCATCCTGGGAGAACACACAACCTAAATACTTGAAATTATCGACCTGTTCTAGCTTTGTATCACCAATCTGACATTCAATTCTGTTGAATTTCTTACCTACTGACATCAATTTAGTCTTCGAGAGGCTAATTTTCATACCATACTCATTGCACCTATTTTCAAGTTCCAAGATATTAGACTGCACCAGTCTCAGTTTTATTAACTTTCCATTTATGGCGACCCCCTAGTAATCCCTCCTCGTTGCTGATGTTTTCATTACAATTTTGTTTATTCTGTTCCATAATTCTTCTTCTTCTTCTTCTTCTTCTTCTTCTTGATCTGTTTGGGTTGGGGGATACAGTTGGGGAGAATGACAAGTACCTCGCCCAGGCGGCCTCACCTGCTATGCGGGGGGATGGGAAAATTGGAAGGGATAGACAAGGAAGAGGGAAGGAAGCGGCCGTGGCCTTAAGTTAGGTACCATCCCGGCATTTGCCTTGAGGAGAAGTGGGAAACCACGGAAACCACTTCCAGGATGGCTGAGGTGGGAATCGAACCCACCTCTATTCAGTTGTCCTCGTGAGGCTGAGTGGATCCCGTTCCAGCCATCGTACCACTTTTCAAATTTCGTGACAGAGCCGGGAATCCAACCCGGGCCTCCGGGGGGTGACAGCTAATCACACTAACCTCTACACCACAGAGGCGGGCCTGTTCCATACTTTCTTGGTTTTATTACCGTTTCATTATCTTTATAACACCTATTTCATAATTTTTACCCCTTCGGCCTAGCAGTTCTTCCTGTTTTCACTCGGTAAATCTTTGGAGGCACACTCCTCCCCTTAAATACAAAACTAGAGGACTCGTGCTGTTCCATAGCATTCGTTATAAACCCTTCAAATAACGTGCCTTGAATTTAAATTGCTACATGCGTTTCCCGGGTAATTATCTGAATTTACTTTTAGGATCCATAATACCTGTTAATTATGTGTCAAACGACTTTTTTGTAGATTTCTTTATTTTTATTATTGTGAGTTTAATTTAAATTTTTAGATTATTTTGTTTTGCGTGGACGTTTGTCCTTGCCGCAACCCATATTGTCTTGGAAGTAGATGATCCTTTCAGACGAATAATAAAAATAAGTGATAATTGTATGCATTTACGTATCACGCTATAGGTATGACTTACACGATCCCAACTGCCATTGGGACTGTCACCAACTAGCCTAGCGAACCGGAGAACTGTGGGTTCAACACTAATCTCGGTCAATTTGGACAATTTCTTTTTCAACTCTTCTGACCTCCATGCCGATGGAGACTGAACTTGGAATTAAAGGGCACCCAGAATGTCTCAAGTCATCTCAGCGACCCCGAAAAGTATGGATTTGTCGCTAATACTGATCACTTTTTAATGTGTTTTTTTCATGTTACTCCCTCCCAACCCTCAACCATAGGGGTACTAGGTGTGTCTTACCCACACAGCATTTTTCACCAGTCCTATGTGTACCAAGTTTGGTTGAGAGTCATATTGAAACACACACACATACACAATATTTTCATAAGGCAATCCCGCTGGGTGATTTTATAACAGGAGCTCCGTACTTTTGAGTACTCAGTACTTTTCTTACTAAAACAGATTATATACATTTGCATGTTATTGTATGTTTCACGCATTTAATATTTTATCAAAATTTTAATAATTACCAAAATATAATTCACCTCCCTTGTACATACAAACCCTGTGGATAAGCACAACAAACATTTTATAGGTTTACATGCTTCTGAGGAAAGTTGGCCTGCAAGGAACTTGTACAATACCATGTGCCCATTCCTTCTGAGGGGCGGTACATACTAGTCTGCATATTTTCACACCATTCATCAATGACTGTGTGAGTGATATTGTTACTAGCAAATTTCACACCTCAGCCTCTTTCATTCACATAGTCAAACTCAAAGGTTAGCCAGACATAGATCAATGAAAGAGACAACCTTTCTTTAGCACATTTTGGAAGACAAGGCCCGCTTTATTCAACCTCACTTAACATTTAAGTGCATATTAAAATAATTTAGTAGTGACCTTATCCAAATTAGCATTTAATCAACATTGGTTAAGACTAACAATCTGTCATACTCTGTTAACTTTAATGCCCAGGTTCAGGCAGTTACATTCTCTTTTAGCTCAAAATATTGCAGGTGCATTCGACGCAGAATTTCTGTATCTTGAATATCTGGAATATGATAGGCCTTTCCCAGAAATATTTAGAAACAGAAGAGATGATTTTCATACAGTTGTTTCAGTTGCTTGATCGTACGTTGCCTAACATCAGTATGCACATTAAATTCACTACAAATTTTCTGCCAAGCGTCACTTTTAGCTTTGAGCACGGATCCATTATTTTGCTTACTCTTTATAATAGGTATATACGTGGAAATAATTTCCTAAAGAAGAGAAATTTGAACCACGCATTCTCTTCTGGGATGTTTTCATATATGTCTATATAGAAACTTAAAATTCACGGTCAAAACGAAAAATTCTAATAAATGATGACTTCGTGCGCTTTAGTTTACAGCTGTATTCAAACAAAAGTGCATCGGAGCGCGCTCAAAAACTGCATGGCTCTGCCACTGCCTTCACGATTCTCACTGATCGCTAACAGTTCCCAGAAAATGTTTGGATAAACGCAAGAATCTTAACATGCTGCTAAATATTTTTTAATGAGTGCGTTAGTGTTTTTTTAACTGAGACTGAACAAACCGGGCCCCAGTGCAGTAAGTACAACAATAAACTGCAAGTGCACTGGGTGTGAAGCAAAAGATCGAGAACCGAGTGAGTTGGTCGTGCGGTTAGGGGCGCGCAGCTGTGAGCTTGCATTCGGGAGATAGTGGGTTCGAACCCCACTGTCAGCAACCCTGAAAGCTGTACATTAATTAAGACTTATATAAAAAGCTCAGAGAATTGGCTACGCGGTAGGTGTCGTTTAGTTGAAAGCTCGAATTCGGGAGATACTAGGTTGAACGTTCGCTGAAGATATTTTCACATCAGACTCATACCAGGGCTGTACCACAATTAAGGCCGCACCCGCTGCCTTCAATGTCCTAGCCTTTTCCCACCCGCTATCGCGACTCTAAATCGCTAGCAAAAAAAGAAAAAGAAACAATAACGAAGTAACAGCAGCTGTAATCTGTACACTGTTCTCGTAATGACACCTGGAGTAACCAAAATACAGAGGTGGCCAAATTATTATACTCGAGATGTTTTTCCTATTCATTGGTATCTTCCTGTACTTGGCGCCTATTTTTAAAGAATGTGTTAGGTGTTCTTTTGTTCAATAATGTCTTACATCTTCCAACAATAGATTCCAGGAATTTTTTCTCATGACGTGGCAACAACAGCCTCCACAATGGCAAATTGTTGCTTTTCAGTTTTATGAGAGTGATTCTGCCGTTGATGTAATCGTTTATACAGACATGTTTTTCTAATTAATCTTCAATTTTGCTGTAATTACCGTGAAGTGGGTCACCTCTTATCGTTTGTGGGGTGTTATTTTTGTATTTTGAGTGGTGGTGTGTTTATCAGTGGAACATCTGTCATAGTATCTTTTGAGGCCATGGGGTGAAAACGTGAATTATCTCCATGGAAAATTGGCATTGTAAGGACTGTATTAGAAGAGAAAAGATATTATCAGAGGGACATTTCAAGGAGACTTAATACCACTCAAAAATCTGTGAGCAATATTAAAAACCAGTTTGACCAAAGGGAAGTGTTTAAAGAAATGAGTTGGAAAATGCGGACACAAGAAGATGATTTCACCTAGGGCTTGAGAAAATTGAAGATTGTGTGTCCTGACAATAGGAAATTCACTAGCAAAGACATGAGCATGAAAATGCATGAATTGGGAGTTGTGATTTCACGCCGAAACGTGCGGAGATCCTTGGTGAATGTGGGTCTTAAAGCCTGTAGGTCTTGCTAAAAGGCAAAGATAATACCATCAATGGCTCAGAACTGCCTTCAATGGGCCGAAAGACTTCAGCATTGAAGTTTTGCAGACTAGAAGAAGGTATCCTTGTCTTTTATAACTACATTCACTTCAACACAGTCATGACTGCATAACACATTGTGTTGCATCATCATTTCAATGAATCTCAATTTCTTTTACTCAGTTTTGCAGCATAGTATTTCTACATCTGCCTCATCAAAAGCAGCACATTATTGTTGGTTTTCCGTTAAGGTAGTATTCGGTGATGAGTCAATCTTCTGTGTGTCAGAGGAATCCAGTCAGTATGTGCCGACAAGGCCCGATGAAGAATTTAAACTAGAATGTGTGCATCAAACCGTAATGAATCCTACTTCCGTCATGATTTGAGGGATGATGTCTGTGCGTGATACAGGGTCTCTTTACTTTGTAGAAGGCACCATGAGGCAGGACCAGTATTTATCAGTGCCCCAAAATAAACTATTGCCTCAGGCTCATCAGCGGTTTGGAAACATGGAGTTCATCTTCATGCATGATGGGGCACCGTGTGCTCCCATGGCCAGGTAATTCTCCAGATATGAACCCCATAGAATACCTATGGGCAATCCTGAAGAAAAACTGAAACAAAAAAATGTTACAACCAAAGAACAACTGAGACGTGAACATATCGAAATGTGGGATAATGACACCCATGGGCGCCCGCAGGATCTTTTCCAAGGGGGGGCACATTAACAATTTTCTTTAATATAAATACCGTTATAACGTCAGCAACATTAAATTTTTTACAGAAATTTGCGAATATAACAGATGCTAGATGACTGTCAGTAAGTTCAGTTTATGAAATAATCTGGTATGATATTAAACAATTGAACATCAACTTTTTAGAATTCCAGGGGGGGGGGGCAAGCGCCCCCCCTTGCCCCCCCCCCCTTGCGGGCGCCCATGATGACACCGATGAACGCACGGCATGTACTGTATACATCTTGTGGAAAGCACACCTTAAACACTGGAAATGTTGATAAAAAATCAGGGAATGCATACGAGGTTCTAATAATGCTATTTGCTTTACGTCCCACTAACTACTTTTACGGTCTTCGGAGACGCCGTGGTGCCAGAATTTAGTCCCGCAGGAGTTCTTTTACGTGCCAGTAAATCTACCGACACGAGGCTGTCGTATTTGAGCACCTTCAAATACCACCGGACTGAGCCAGGATCGAACCTGCCAAGTTGGGGTTAGAAGGCCAACGCCTTAACCGTCTGAGCCACTCAGCCCGGCACGAGGTTCTAAAACTCTTAATGTTCAAGTGCAGTGTGTGTGATAAGCATAAGTAAAGTAAAATATGTAAAGAAAGTAACGATGAGTACAACAATTTCGCCAGCCTTGTACATTAGTGACAGCACTCAATGCATACCTTTTATGCTGTAAGGAGTAACAAATGTGAGGTATTACAAAATCTAATGGACGGGGAAATCATTTTTAGTTATTTCTAGAATATTCCAGAGCTGTTAAGTGTAATCGAGCAGCTCATTGCCTTGTAAAGAGCTCGGTATTCAGATATCGTAGGGGGTTGTGGATGTTTATGAGAGTAGATTTTATCTTCGAGTCGAGTCGGTTGGATTCCGTGTATAGAGGGACCGTGTGTCCCGCTGGTTGCGTGCCTCATTCACGCATCAGGGGTGTGCAAGACGCACCGTGACTGGCGCTCAAATCGTCTGTGAAGTGTCAAGAACTCACGCCACAATATGATTTCCCCGTACTTGCTCTTATTTTCCTTCTTTTGTGTTTATCAACTTCGGAGTGTGATCTATTTTCAATACGTTTAGGAACGGAGTTGTAAAGATTTTAAGCTAAAATAATGTACTAAACACAATACTTAATCATAATCTGAAGAGTTATTTTATAACTAACATTAGAATTAATTTACCCAAGTCTGAAGACGATTGAACGACAGTCGAAATAAGTGAAACGTCTTATCCATTCATGTTTATTGTAATAATAATTTTATTGGCTTTACGTCCCACTAACTACTTTCACGGTTTTCGGAAACGCCGATGTGCCGGAATTTAGTCCCGCAGGATCGAACCTGCCAAGATGGAGTCAGAAGACCAGCGCCTCAACCGTCTGAGTTTATAGTGTACTTCATCTAATACGTTTCTTTCTCTTCCGGATACTTTTCATCTTTGTGCCATATATTTCACATCTTACACATTTTATGTCATTCACTTTCGTGTTAGTTACATAAACAGTCAGTGTTATTAACTGTGTGTTTTTTCTTCTATCTAACGAGTGCCCTTTACATTGTCTACATTTTCCACCTGGCTGAAATTATGTAAAAATTGATCTCGTGTTGATCTAGTAGAAATATCAAGTCATATTAAACTTGAACTGAACAACAAGGAATGTTACGTCCTGGAAACAAGTCATTATTGAACAGAGCTGATAATTTCATTGCGTGTCCCTTTGGAGTAGCTATCACCAATGTCGAAGCCAAGATTCACTAGTCCATTCTTAGCGATATTGTTACGAGACTTATAGCGGTCTAACAAATTCATTATGCCTATTTCACTTGAACTTTTATCACGAATTAGAGTTAAAATCTTTAGGGTGGGGGTGGGGTCGGGTGGGGTGGGGTGGGGTGGGGTGGGGGTGAGGTTGGTGGTGGGGGTGGGGGCATAACCGAGATAGCCGCTATAAATAATGGGATCCAAACTCGTATTCGTAGTGGTCATATCCTGTAGTGTGCCGCAACGCGCTACACGTATAAAGTATGTGTAAGTGAAAAAATAACCGAGCAAGTGAGTTAGGTTCGTGGCTGTCAGCTTACGTTCAGAAGATAGTGGAGTTCGAACCCCATTTTAGGCAGCTGTGAAGATGGTTTCCGTGGTCTTACATTTTCACACCAGACAAATGCCGTGGCTGTACCCTATTCACTTCCTTCACAGTCCTACTCCTTTTCTGGATCATCATCGCCGTAAGAGCTGTTTGTGTCGGTGTAACGTAAAGTATACAGCAAAAGTTACTCTAAAATATGTAGAATCATCTGTTCCTTCCTTCCTTCCTTCCTTCCTTCCTTCCTTCCTTCCTTCCTTCCTTCCTTCCTTTATTCATTCATCTTCACTACGTTAGCAAAGTAAAGGAAAAACATAGGCATACAATTACATGGTGGAATGGGAGTTACAATCTGCTATAATCGGGTAAATTAGACGGCAAGTGTGATAGTGGTTGGTTGTATGCCACCAGAAATCAGCTTGATACTCATTTCTATTGCACCGAGCGAGTTGGCCGTGCGGTTAGGGCCGCGCAGCTATGAGCTTGCATTCGGGAGATAGTGGGTTCAAGCCCCACTTTCGGTACCCATTTTAACACCAGGCAAATGCTGGAGCTGTACGTAATTAAGGCTACGGCCGCTTCCTTCCCACTCCTAGCCCTTTCCTAACCCACCGTCGCCTTAAGACCTATCTGTGTTGGTGCGACGTAAAGCAAATTGTAAAAAAATAAAACATGTATTGCAAATTAAGTGAATCCTATACTTGCTACTGTATTCGAGTGTTATAATATTTCATTTTTCCATTGCATTTCCAAGTTATCTTACTAGGAATAATATGTTTCAAATTGCTATTGGACTTTCCACGAGCTTGTCAAGTGTTTGCTGCAGAGGCAGAAGTTACGCGTGTTTTGAGGTCTTTCTTTTGTGGTGATAATCTAGACCTCTAACTCAGGCAAAATAATAATCAGCATTTTGGTCTTAATTCTGTAAGGTTCTGGGTTCAATTTCCAGCAGATTTATGGAATATAGCCACAAATGACTAATTGCTGTAGGTAAACGTTTTGTATGCATTTTCTCCGTAACATTCCTGCTACTCACGTATCACACGAGACTGTCCGACTCGTTGGCCGAACGGTCAGCGTACTGGCCTTCGGTTCAGATGGTCCCGGGTTCAATTCTTGGCCGGGTCAGGGATTTTAACCTTCATTGGTTAATTCCAGTGGCCCGGGCGCTGGGTGTTTTGTACTGCCCCCAACATCCCTGCAACTCACACACCACACACAACACTACCCTCCACCGCAATAACACAGAGTTACCTACACATGGCAGATGCCGCCCACCCTCATCGGAGGGTCTGCCTTACAAGAGCTGCACTCGGCTAGAAATAGCCACTAGCAGAACTAAACTGATCACAAGAAGAAAAGGAGAAGGGATGAGGAAGCTTGTGACGAACCCTGTAGCGAGTTGCTACTAACTTGATAAAGCAGGTCTGCACGCCGTCCTTTCTGCCCGTAATGGCATTACGGCACGCTCACTATTGAACGGCCGGCAGGCCGAGTCTCGCCGCCATTCATACGTAATGCGCCCGCCACATGACCTGCTTCCAAGGAGCACGAGAGCGTCGGGTAGTGGCAGAGCTCTGTTTCGTCTTCCACAGAGAGTAGAACACTGCCCCCACCCACTCGTGTGTTCAAAGATCCATGTCAGATTAGCATAGAGTTATGATTAATATTATCATTATGCCACTTAGGTTGGTTGAAGGTTTCGGGTCCTGTAGCTATAAGCTTGGATTCGGGAGACAGTAGGTTCGAACCCCACCGTTGGCAACCATGAAGATTATTTTCAGTGATTTTTTGTCATTACACTGTATCTTATTTTAGGCCACGGTTGCTACAGCCTATTCCCGTGACCTTCCCATTCCTGTATCTCATGTGTCAAGGAAAATAAATAAATAAATAAATTAAATAAATAAATAAATAAATAAATAAATAAATAAAAATATCTTAAAATTATAGTACCGGGGGAGTTGGCCGTGCGATTAGGGGCGCGAAACTGTGAGCTTGCCTACGGGAGATAGTGGGTTCGAACCCTGCTGTCGGCAGCCCTGAAGATGTTTTTCCATGGTTTACTATTTTCACACCAGGCAAATACCCTCTCACTCCTGGGATTTCTTATCCCATCGTCACCATAAGACCTATCTGTGTCGGTGCGACGTAAAGGAAGTTTTTAAAAATGTGAAACTTTTAAATCCCCCTCAACTACTGCACTTCCATTCTAACAGACACTGGTGTGTCAGGATTTTGCCCCGAGGAGGGGTTCTTTTCACCGTCTTCAGTGCCAAATGATTGGACTTGGTTTCGATCCCATAATCCAGAAAGCATAAGGTGACCGCTTAATTGACTGTGCTACCACTACGATTTCAACTAGTGACAATTTGGTAATCAATCCTAACAAGATACATTGAACAACTTAGCCATGCGATATTCGTTCTAATAATAATAATAATAATAATAATACGGTATGTTTTACATCCCTTCACGCCAAACTTTAATTTCAAACTGCTTTTGAAGAGACACTGAAGTACTGGAAATATTTTCTGAAGAATTGTCAGTCTGCCTATACGGCCTTCTTCCATTAAGTAATCTTCAGTGCGAGACAACGATGCCGGAACTCGACCCTAAACCCTTGACTAGGAAACAAGCATTCTTTCTGATTATATTAGACATGTTTGCGAAATTAATAACTGGTTTGACAAAAGGCAGTTTGGGTTTAAGAAAGGTTATTCGACTGAAGCTCAGCTTGTAGGATTCCAGCAAGATATAGCAGATGTCCTGGATTCAGGAGGCCAAATGGACTGTATTGCGATTGACCTATCTAAGGCATTTGATAGGGTAGATCATGGAAGACTACTGGCAAAAATGAGTGCTATTGGACTAGAAAAAAGAGTGACTGAATGTGTTGCTATATTTCTAGAAAATAGAACTCAGAGAATTAGAGTAGGAGTAGAGGGGAATTCCTCAAGGCAGTATTATAGGACCTTTATGTTTTCTTATATATCAATGATATGTGTAAAGAAGTGGAATCAGAGATAAGGTTGTTTGCAGATTGTTATTCTGTACAGAGTAATAAATAAGTTACAAGATTGTGAGCGGCTGCAGGGTGGCCTCGATAATGTTGTGAGATGGACGGTGGGCAATGGTATGATGATAAACGGGGTTAAACGTCAGGTTGTGAGTTTCACAAATAGGAAAAGTCCTCTCAGTTTTAATTACTGCGTTGATGGGGTGAAAGTTCCTTTTGGGGATCATTGTAAGTACCTAGCTGCTAATATAAGAAAAGACCTTCATTGGGGTAATCACATAAATATGATTGTTAATAAAGGGTACAGATCTCTGCACATGGTTATGAGGGTATTTAGGGGTTGTAGTAAGGATAAAAAGGAGAGGGCATATAAGTCTCTGGTAAGACCCCAACTAGAGTATGGTTCCAGTGTATGGGACCCTCACCTGGATTACTTGATTCAAGAACTGGAAAAATTCCAAAGAAAAGCAGCTCGATTTGTTCTGGGTGATTCCCGACAAAAGAGTAGCGTTACAAAAATATTGCAAAGTTTGGGCTGGGAAGACTTGTAAGAAAGGAGACGAGCTGCTCGATTAAGTGGTATGTTCTGAGCTGTCAGTGGAGAAATGGCGTGGGAGGACATCAGTAGACGAATAACTTTGAGTGGTGTCTTTAAAAGTAGGAAAGATCAAAATATGAAGATAAATTTGAAATTCAAGAGGACAAATTGGGGCAAATATTCGTTTATAGGAAGGGGTGTTAGGGATTGGAATAACCTACCCAGGGAAATGTTCAATAATTTTCCAATTTCTTTGCGATCATTTAAGAAAAGGTTAGGAAAACAACAGATAGGGAATCTGCCACCTGGGCGACTGCCCTAAATGCAGATCAGTAATGACTGATTGAAGTGCATGAACAATTGCGCTAAGCAACCGTTCAGTGTTCAATCTGTCAACACGATCATCACGATGCTCCATTGCCTTGGGAGGTTAACATTAAACAAATTGCAAATATACTAAAAATGAAGTATAGCTGGTAAAAAATGAATAGTACATTGGTGCTAACTATTTGTAGGAGTAAAAACAATTTACTCACCTTTTTAATGTACATTTTACGATTAAGGAAATGAGATTGGATAATATGCGATTTACCCGACAACTTTGGATAAAGCAGAAAATTAATTTCAATTTCATTCTGAGCTATTCTTTTTCTTTATCTGTTTACCCTCCAGAGTCGGTTTTTTTCTTTTCCTCGGACGTAGCGAGGGCAGCGTCCTGGAGCTTCAGTCTCTGGGTCGGGGATACAACTGGGGAGGATGACCAGTACCTCGCTCAGGCGGCCTCACCTGCTATGCTGAGCAGGTGCCTTGCGGGGGCGGGAAGATTGGAAGGGATAGACAAGGAATAGGGAAGGAAGAGGCCGTGGCCTTAAGTTAAGTACCATCCCGGTATATGCCTGGAGGAGAAGTGGGAAACCACGCAAACCACTTCCAGGATAGCTGCGGTGGGAATCGAACCCACCTCTACTCAGTTGGCCTTCCGAGGCTGAGTGGAAGCCGTTCCAGCTCTCGTACCACTTTTCAAATTTCGTGCCAGGGCCGGGAATCGAACCCGGGCCTCCGTGGGGGGCAGCTAATCACACTAACCACTACAGAGGCGGACATTCTCAGCTCTACCAGGGCAATGCGCAAAATACCCATGAATGTTTGGGAATGTCGATTCTTAGGATTCTGTGAATACAGTATGTTTAAAATCAGCTGCGAAGGGGAAGTGTCTATCTGCTAGAACAATTTGCACCTCAAAATATTATTCCACTTTACCTTCCCTGAACAAATAAAGGAGAGTAGTGCACTTCGTAAGCAAACAAGGCTTGATCAATATCTTAATTGCTATTTCTCCTGCCTCTGGTGATATAACACCTTATTTGATATGCCTCTACATCCCATATTTTTGTTTTGCAGGTTTCTTTAATTCTTATTACAACCTGTGTCTGGTTTATGTTTAAAGTAAAAGGGCAATGGATTTAAGTGGCTTAGTACAAATATTTCGAAGGTCTAATCGTCATACTTGAGTTCATAAAAGTTAATTTTAAACTTTATAATCGTATTCGAAAAATCACATTTACCCCCTGTGGGTGGAGGACGCAGACGAAGAATACATCCACGGTTTCCCCTACCTGTCGTAAGAGGCGACTAAAAGGGGTGACCAAGGGATGATGAAATTAGAATCATGAGAATACTTGTGATTAGTACAATTACGTGCGGAACACCATGGGTCGACGTTACTTGCGGCTAGTACCACCTTGCGAGGAAAACCATTGGTCTAAGTTATGCGCGAAACACTAGGGGTCTGGGCGTTGTTTGTGATAATCGTCATCGTGTGTATTCCACTGTGTTCGGAATGTGTCTGCGTTACCTATGAGTAGTACCACTTTATGAGAAATACCGTGAGTCTACGTTGCCTGTGTGGCTGGCGCCCGTGAATAGTGGCACTATCTGTAAACAAGAGGGGCTGCCTGGCCGAGGAGGTAAAGGCGTGCTCGGTTCGCCCGGAAGGACGTAGGTTCGATTCCCCGTCAGGAAGTCGTAAAATTTAAGAAGGAAGATTTTCACTTCCGGAGATGCACATGGCCCTGAGGTTCAGTCGGCCTACACCAAAAACGAGTGCCAGGTTAATTTTTGGGGACAAAGGCGGCCGGGCGTAGAGCTAACCACTCTACTCCATCAAGCGCCGAGGTTATCCCTCCAAGGACCTTCATGGCCTGTACGGGAATCGAACCCGGGACCCCTGTGACCAAAGGCCAGCACGCTAACCATTTAGCTATGGAGCCGGACAGAGTTTACCATTAAACGCACGGAGGAATATGAGGGTTTTACGTAATGATGCACCGGCCGAGTTGGCCGTGTGGTTAGGGGCGCGCAGCTGTGAGCTTGCATCCGGGAGATAGTGGGTTAGAGCCCCACTGTCAGCAGCCCTGAAGATGGTTTTCCATGGTTTCCCATTTTCACACAAGGCAAATGCTGGGGCTCTACCTTAATTAAGGCCAAGGCCGCTTCCTTCCCACTCCCAGCCCTTCCCTGTCCCATCGTCGCCATAAGACCTATCTGTGTCGGCGCGACGTAAAGCAACTAACAAAAAAAAAAATGTATCATGTGTCTGCATTACCTGTGATTAGTATCACTATAGGAGGAACACCTTGGTTCTGCTTCACCAGTCGATAGTACCATTATGAGGGGCCGCTGACCTGGATTTTGGATTCCTTTAGCTAACGAGTATCACCCCAGTACTGAAGGCATTGTGAAGTGGATCCAATGATTGATTTTTCGCGATTAGTTTTTCATCATCTTTCATTTTAGATTCTACTCAGTGGATACATTTTGTTTTAATTTTCATTTCGTTCACCTCGAATCATTAGGGGCCGATGACCTAGCTGTTGGGTCCCTCTAAATAACAAACATCATCATCATCATCATCAAAATCCGATTTATCTCTCAATGTTAATTTCCCATTTTCTTTTCCTTTCCATTTCGTCAGCTGAATGTATTTGCCTTTGCACCCCACGTTCTTGTTTCATATTGTAATTCCATTATTTTGTAATCTCAGTCTAAGATCTATAGAGGTCGACGCCACGAACAAATATCACTTTTAAAAAAACATCAGTCTAAATTAGAAGTTTGAGGTTCAAAATAAAAATTAATTGGTGTAAAGTTCTTGAATTACTTTATCCAAACAGGGTTGGCTAGAATGCACGTTACCCGAGTAAAGCCGCTTCTTTGTGTAATAACTTTACCCGGGGTGTTGGGTAAACCGCGGGCTACCTAATTTTCGTGTTTACTCGTTACCTATACGCTACAGGTGCCATATTAATGAGAGAGCAGGGCTCTCAACTTGGGACCGTGGGTTGATGACCACATTCGCCTATCTGAGCCTTGGCTTGTGTTATACTCCTCGCTTTTATCTTTCCAATCCAATCTCCCTGGGCCAACTCGTATTCTTTTCCGACCCCAACGGTATTAGGTTTTCAAGGAGTAGAAAGTCTTTCATTTTCACCCCCCTTCGTTGCCTTTCCCTTCCTTCTGCCGATACTTTCATTTTTCGAAGTGTCAGACTTTTCCTCCTGAGTAGTGTTAATAAAGGATGTTTACCCACTTCCTATTAAAACAATAACCGCCGCCACTACCACCACCAGCACCATATTCATGAGAGGAAGAGTTTTCAAAGTGCAAGTACCGAATGAATTGTCGCGTAGCTATGAACTTGCATTCTGGAGAAGGCGACTTCGAATCACACCATCGGCAGCCCTGAAAATGGTTTTCCGTGGTTTTCCATTTTCGCACCTTAATTAAAGCGACGTTAGCTTCCTTTCCCTTCCTTGCGTCGTCGAAAACTTTTGATATGTTAGTTTGACGTTAAACCGTGTGAAAATAGTAATAGAAAAAACGTAAGTGCAGGTTGTAGAACTCAAACCTGAAAGTTATTTCTTGAAACAACCTCTAATAAGTCTTGTATTAATATTGTAATATAGGCAGTAACTTAGGAAATTTGACACCAAATTAGTGAGGCATGAAAGCTGAAGATGATACAGTGGTAGTTGTAAACAGGCGTTCAGTTCATCCATAGGCGGATGTTGAATCACGGAAGTTTCAAATTTGGCGAGAAACTCCAAGATTAGCAGGAACTAATGATAAGATCTTCAGTCAAACTTTACTTAGAGGTGGTCACCGATACCTGATTAGCAGTGTCTTCAGTGGTTTAAGGATGATTCTGGTCAGCACACTGAAACATACGATTAATAGTTTTATCCGTCCATGCAGTGACAGATCGACCAGAAAGCCTACTATCGGCGATTGATTATCGATCTTCTTTTAAACTCCAATATCATTAGAACACTTATGACCTCGTTATCGTAGTCACCCTGTAATACCATTAGGATTGTGAAAGTATTCAAATAATGTTTTTCAAACGCTGACGAAATGTTTTTACGTTGCTCTTGAAGGTCCATCATTTTTTACCGCACAGCACTAACACAACTAACAATATAAGAACGCATTTATGTGCATGTGGGGGTGGGGGGTGCAGTTTGTTCACAGTCGAAATTATTGTGATTATGGGGAGGAACTGGCATGCATACATTTGAGAATCTGTTACTTTTGAATCATACTTCTCAGATATTTCTGGTTACTAACAGTGCACGAGTACGCACGGGCAGGTTCTGACAGACGCCGCGGTGTCGGATGTTTTCACAGTGAAGTTCTTTAAGTCACTCAAACATCAGTTTATTTCCTAAGGAAATTTAAAAACTTTAAATTTGGTATGCTCTGTGAAATCGGCCAGCATTATTCTTCAAAAGCTATATAAATTTTACTTTAATAGACTTTTAGGGCATGTCCATGTAAAAAATGACGTAATAGCCAAGTTACACCGTCCCTTGCTTAGCACTAAGGCAGCTGCGGTTGGAATTCCGGTTGATGCATTGGGGATTTTGAAATAAAAACGTAACGTCCTTGTAGTTCAGATTCCACGTATAACGGAAGGAAAGTGTCATTGTGAATTTCAATCAGTGGCGAAAAAGGTAAATGTTTTGTAATATCACTTAACAGGTTTACTCGAAACTGAAAAGTTCGGAGATCGGTTTACGTAGTGTATATTATTTCCTTGCGGTCTAGAAAGCCAAAAATAACGGCCGAGAGGATTCGTCGTGCTGACCACATGGCACCTCATAATCTGCAGGCCTTCTGGCTGAGCAGCGGCCGCGTGGTAGGGCATGGCCCTTCGGGGCTGTTACGCCATGGAGTTTGGTTTGTATATTATTTTCTTTTTTTGATTTCATCAAGGCATGGCACATTGTATTTTGTTATCAGGTAACTACGATTTCTCCTTCCTTCATACGTCTGTGTGTAACACAATTCGAAGTGCACATTCCGTGCTACATTTCAATTAATATTCTTCTCTAATAGGCACGATTGCTCCTTCAGAACGTGTAAAAATCATCTCCAAAGCTGTAAACTGCAATGAAGCATTTTCACGTAACGCTTTGTACATTATAATGGACACAGGGCGAATGAGTTACCTTGCCGGAAGCCAACGACACACCTTCAAACACCATTGACGTCACCTAGGATCGAACAGTCTATCTTGGGAGTTCGAGTTTCTTTCATACGAACGAACATTGAAGTGTCAAGGTCTGTGTGTAACACAGTTCGAAGTGCACATTCCGTGCTACATTTCAATTAATGTTCTGCTATAATAGGCACGATTGCTCCTTATCTCTCCCAGACTGCGTCGCTTTACCCCTGTTTATGGCCTGTAATAACACACTTTCATGCAAGATTAGTGGTGCTAGGATGATATCATTTTCAGGCTTCTCCCTTAATCCTGAAAATATTCCTTTCAACTCCAAATATTTGGTGTAACAAAATGCTGTAGGACACGCATCTCAAACTTTGTCAGCAGCTAGAGTGTATTACTATCAACGCAGTGAATAAACAGTCTCAAAATATTCCGATTAATGTTCATTAAATCCTTTCAAGAATGTAATTAAATCATTATCCTTCTATTCTAAAGACTTTTTTTATTAATTGGCTCTTGGCCTAATAACCGTAAAACCAGCTGTATTACATACAAAATAGACAAATGATACCTATGTAGAGGGTATATATAGAGTAAAAAGTGTATTAGTTCTCAGTCCTTTCCACGAGGAAATTAGGTTCATTGTCGCTTTGTGTAGACTAATCGATGTACACTTCAGAACGTATACTTTGACGTTACTGTCTCGCAAGAATTGTGCTAGGACTGTGTAGCAAATACTCCGGTTGCAGAAAGAAAATAACACAGGTATACTTAACTTTACGATCTATGTGTACACCAATTGCGCGCTATTTTGAACACTGTAGAATTAGATGGTTGAAGTCTGCGACACATGAGGGGTCGTGTTTTGGACGTTGGTGAGTCCAACACGTTAATTCGGTGGAGGTAACCGGGATAGCACCTGTGCCCAAGTGTCATCCGTGTTATGCTTGAAACATGTCGTCTGCTAAGATCGATAATGCTAAACCATGATTTACTGGTGGTGCTGTGTTGGAGTACAACAGAGTAACGTCCTTTACAGTTCAGTTGTAGACTATTCTGTTGCCCATCTATTCCCAGGATAGCATGAGGTCATTGGTGCCCAGCACCCTGCCGTCTTTTGAAACACATGTAGCTATTCAAGGAAAATTTTATTTATTTATTTATTTATTTATTTATTTATTCATTTATTTATTTATTTATTTAAAGCCTCCATGGCTCAGGTGGCAGCGCGCCCGCCTCTCACAGCTGAGTTCTGTGGTTCAAATCCCGGTCACTCCATGTGAGTTTTGTGCTGGACAAAGGAGAGACGGTCAGTTTTTTTTGTTTTTTTCGGGTACGTCGGTTTTCCTGTCATCTTTCATTCCAGTAACACTCTTCTTTATCATTTCATTTCATCTGTCAGTCATTAATCATTACCCCAGAGGAGTGCGACCGGCTTCGGCAGCCGGCACAGTTCATATCCTCGCCGCTAGATGGGGGCTTCATTTATTCACTCATTCCTAACCCGGTCGAATGACTGGAAACAGGCTGAGGATTTTCATTTTATTTATTTATGCATAAACAACAATTTTTTCAATAATTTAAAGTGCTTGACGTTTATAACTGTGATCATTGGCACTTTATTTCTTGTACTCTAACGGATTCAACCAATAACGTGTGCTGAAATTAGAAATGTATTTCTGTGACAATTTATTTCGATTGTGATTTTCTAGTACTAGACCATCCAGAAATTAAGTCCCTGTTTCTTTTCTTGTAAAGTAAACGTACTTAGACGGGAAATACGAGTATGCGGGACAGGTCTATGATGTAGCAATCTTATACCGGCCGGACAATTCCCGCCTGGTGTCAGCAGCGCAACACCAGTGGCTCGAAATGGTGGCTCGTTTTCTTTCTCCCGTCGCTTGCAAGGTTCGGTCTGTGGTAAAGTTTCTACGGAAATTGCGATGGGCCATTCATACAAGAGGCGTGGAATGCTCAGTGCAAATGTGCTGATTCATGGCAAATTTCACCCGCATACGGCTCGGCGCTCAGCAACTATTCTACAAGAGTTCGGCTGGGAGGTGTTTGAACATCCACCGTAGTCCTGATCCTGCTCCCAGTGATTTTCATCTTTTCTTGCACCTCAAGAAATGTCTGTCCTCCTGTCAGCATTTTTACACGGACGAAGAGCTGAAGACGAATTTCACAGCTGGTTCCATTCCCAGGTGGCAGACTTCTACGACACCGGCAAACAAAACTTGATCCCACGATATGACGTATTTCAATTCTGGTGGTGATTATGTCGAAAAATAGCTCCAACATTGCTGTATCGGGTGCCAATAATATTCTTCATGTAACTCTGTCTTTAAAAGAATAGGGACCGAGATCGATAGCTGCAGTCGCTTAAGAGCGGCCAGTATCCAGTAATCGGGAGATAGTGGGTTCGAGCCCCACTGTCGGCAGCCCTGAAGATGGTTTTCCGTGGTTTCCCATTTTCACACCAGGCAAATGCCGGGGCTGTACCTTAATTAAGGCCACGGCCGCTTCCTTCCAATTCCTAGGCGTTCCCTATCCCATCATCGCCATAAGACATATCTGTATCGGTGCGACGTAAAGCAAATAGCAAAAAGAAAAAAAAAGAATAGGGAGTCTTAATTTCTGGATGGCCCTCGTAAATTAAGTTTACAGACAGCACTAGGGTTGACGCGCTGCGTTATATATCGGTAGGCTATTCTTCCAATTTATTATGTTGCGTCTATAGATGGGCATCTTATTCATAGAGAATTTGCTAGTAAACAAAAAATCTTATTACAACTGAGAATAAACGCTTTACGAATTTCTTCTTGATAATGGATGCGGTAAAGGCCCAGCAAATAACCTTTACCTGAATTTAACCTGTTAATTTGTAAATTCAAACCGAGCTCGGTAGCTACAGTCGCTTAAGTGCGGCCATTATCCAGTATTCGGGAGATAGTGGGTTCAAATCCCACTGTCGACAGCCCTGAAGATGGTTTTCCGTGGTTTACCATTTTCACACCAAGAAAATGCTGGGGATGTAGCTTAATTAAGAGCACGGCCGCTTCCTTCCCACCCCAAGCTCTTACCTGTCCCATCGTCGCCGTAAGACCTATCTGTGTCGGTGCGACGTAAAGCAACTTCAAAAAACAATAGTGTAAATTCGAAAAATGAGAGTAAGAAACAATATCACTCTGCATTGCATTATTTATATTTACATCACCACTTCAGCGGAATTTACACACATACATTATCATTATCGACTGTTATGCCTTTCAGCGTTCAGTCTGCAAGCCTCTGTGAATTTACTAAACGTCGCCACAATCCTCGATTTACAACTAGTGTTGTGACCTCATTTAGTTCTATACCTCTTATCTTTAAATCGTTAGAAACTGAGTCTAACCATCGTCACCTTGGTCTACCCCTACTTCTCTTACCCTCCATAGCAGAGTCAATTATTCTCCTAGGTAACCTATCCTCCTCCATTCGCCTCACATGACCCCGCCACCGAAGCCGATTTATGCGTACAGCTTCATCCATCGAGTTCATTCCTAAATTAGCCTTTATCGCCTCATTCCGAGTTCCCTCCTGCCATTGTTCCCACCTGTTTGTACCAGCAATCATTCTTGCTACTTTCATGTCTGTTACTTCTAACTTATGAATAAGATATTCTGAGTCCACCCAACTTTCGCTGCCGTAAAGCAAAGTTGGTCTGAAAACAGACCGATGTAAAGATAGTTTCGTCTGGGAACTCACTTCCTTCTTACAGAATACTGTTCATCGCAACTGGGATCTTACTGCATTAGCTTTACGACACCTGGATTCAATCTCACTTACTATATTACCATCCTGGGAGAACACACTACCTAAATACTTCAAATTATCGACCTGTTCTAGCTTTGTATCACCAATCTGACATTCAATTCTGTTGAATTTCTTACTTACTGACATCAATTTAGTCTTCGAGAGGCTGATTTTCATACCATACTCGTTGCATCTATTTTCAAGTTCCAAGATATTAGACTGCATGCTGTATATTAAAAACTTGTAGGCTTCATTTCTTCAAATATTCTCCGATGGACTTGTTCCACTATACTTCGTACTTCGATTACGACAGAAAGTAGATTTACCTATTATTTTCCGCTGCCTCTTCATTTAATAACGCGTACTTAACAATTTTCGTCAAAATAATAATTATAATATTACAAATCATAATAATAATCATCACTATCATTTAGACTTCAATATGCGATGTACAACTCGTCTACCTACCATTTTTCTCACCTGTTTGTACCAGCAATTATTGTCGCTACTTCTCATTTATAAGATATCCTGAGTCCACAAAGCTTTCACTTCTGTGCTATTTGCATACGAAAGAAATATACTCTGGCTTTCAACTTCCGTGGGCTTAATTCCACCTCCTGAGGTATGACGGGATTTTTAGTTCATTGGCCGAGGGCTGCAGATGTTTAACCTGCAGTAGGAAGTTGTTAGAGATAAATGACTTGAAGGGTGGTCGTAATTAACAAGCTCTCATGTTCAGCAGCGAAATAGCGTAATTGGATAAACCAAAAGCTCTTGTTCTTCTAACGAGCTGCTTGCAGCTCACTGGTTGTGTTCCCTCGACGGGAGCCGTCGTTCCTGGAGGCTTTTGGTTGAAGAAACTCTTCACTGAAAATTATTATTATTATTATTATTATTATTATTAATAATAATTATAATTATAATTATAATTATAATTATTATTATTATTATAATTATAATTATAATTATTATAATTATAATTATTATTAATAATAATAATAATAATAATAACCTGGTATTAGAACTGCCTTACAATAAAACCTATTACTGTTACTAAAACGTACGAACATCCTATCGCACTCCAAGTTTCTGAAATCATAATGATTGAAAGATTGGGGAGAAAAACCTGTCGCGGAATAAGAATGTGATTTATGGAAGCTAAGAGCCAATTTTCACAAAATATCCACGTTCACAGTTTACAAAATATGCAAAGCACACATTTAATCTGCACCTGAGCAGCGAAAGAGGATCCTCGTAAATTCATGACTTGGACATGAAGTTGGTCACAAAATCTCGTATCTCTACAAGAGCTGACAGTGAATTAACACCGATACCCCGTATATCTATTTTATATCATTTTCAATTTTTAATTATTTGCACTACAATGGAGCATTGACATGGCATTTGTTAATATTTTCTCCTATTTCCTATCGAAAAGTTAATTTCTATGGATACTTGTATTCTTCCTGAAAATTGTAATCTCTGGAGATAGGAGGTTTCACATTTACAGCGACAAGCAAGCGTTTATACACGCGCAACAATATATTAAAAATGTTTATTATAAACAGATTTGTCCAGTCCGTCCATTTTACTGGACCGATGTGCTTCATTTTTGTTTTCTTCTCTCCGGAATTATCTGCGGTGAATCATGAGGTATTTACAGGTCTTGAAGTTCAGTCAATATTGAGTAATAATGTCATTAAATGATCACTTCAATCATTGCAGGCGAAGGCTTATCCTAGCCCGCAATACATTCTTTATTTGACAGGTTGCATACAGTTAAAGAACAATACATACATACATACATACATAATCATTATAGACTGTTATGCCTTTCAGCGTTCAGTCTGCAAGCCTCTGTGAATTTACTAAACGTCGCCACAATCCTCGATTTGCAACTTGTGTTGTGGCCTCATTTAGTTCTATACCTCTTATCTTTAAATCGTTAGAAACCGAGTCTAACTACCGTCGTCCTGGTCTACCTCTACTTCTCTTACCCTCCATAGCAGAGTCCATTATTCTCCTAGGTAACCTATCCTCCTCCACTCGCCTCACATGACCCCACCACCGAAGCCAGTTTATGCATACAGCTTCATCCATCGAGTTCATTCCTAAATTAGCGTTTATCTCCTCATTCCGAGTACCCTCCTACCATTGTTCCCACCTGTTTGTACCAGCAATCATTCTTGCTACTTTCATGTCTGTTACTTCTAACTTATGAATAAGATATCCTGAGTCCACCCAGCTTTCGCTCCCGTAAAGCAAAGTTGGTCTGAAAACAGACCGATGTAAAGATAGTTTCGTCTGGGAGCTGACTTCCTTCTTACAGAATACTGTCGATCGCAACTGCGAGCTTACTGCATTAGCTTTACTACACCTTGATTCAATCTCACTTACTATATTACCATCCTGGGAGAACACAAAACCTAAATACTTGAAATTATCGACCTGTTCTAGTTCTGTATCACCAATCTGACATTCAATTCTGTTGAATTTCTTACCTACTGACATCAATTTAGTCTTTCGAGAGGCTAATTTTCATACCATACTCACTGCACCTATTTTCAAGTTCCAAGATATTAGACTGCAGGCTTTCGGCATACTCTGCCATTAAGACCAAGTCGTCAGTATAGGCCAGACTGCTTACTACATTTCCACCTAACTGAATTCCTCCCTGCCATTTTATACCTTTCAGCAGATGATCCATGTAAACTACGAACAGCAAAGGTGAAAGATTGCAGCCTTGTCTAACCCCTGTAAGTATCCTGAACCAATAACTCATTCTACCATCAATTCTCACTGAAGCCCAATTGTCAACATAAATGCCTTTGATTGATTTTAATTATCTACCGTTAATTCCGTAGTTCCCCAGTATGGTGAACATCTTTTCCCTCGGCACCCTGTCATATGCTTTCTCTAGATCTACGAAACATAAACACAACTGCCTATTCCTCTCGTAGCATTTGTCAATTACCTGGCGCATACTGAAAATCTGATTAAGGAACAATATATTTACGTTAATATATCGTTAAAGCGAAACGATTAAAGATGGCGACTAAAGGCAAACCTGCAATCTCAGTCAAACGTGGTACACTTAATACTATCTGGAGAGAAATACCATGGGAGTAAGACACACCTAGCACCACTGAGATTGTGGGTTGGGAGGGAGTGACATGTACAAATCATCGAAAACGAACAATATTGGTGTCAAATCCATACTTGTCGGGGTCGCGGAGATGGTGACACTCTGGACCCCGTTTAAGTCCGGCCTCTATCGGCATGCGGGTCAGAAGGTGTGAGAAATAAAATGTCAAAAATGGCCGAGAATACTGTTGAATTCACAGTTTTCAGGTTCGCTAGGGTAATAACTAACAGTCCCAGAGACAATAGGAATCGTGTAAATCATATCCAAGCGCAACGCGTAAATGAATACACTTCCTTATTTTTATAATTTATTTGAAAGGATCGACTACTTTCCACACACTATGGGCTGCCACAAGGACAAAGTTCAACGCGAAACAAAATAATCTAAAACTTTAAACACACAACAATAACTCCAAAACTACAAAATAGTTCGTGAAATATCTATCAGGTAATAATATATCTATCTCCTAATAATATATATCAGCTAATAATGTCTATCAGCTAATACATAATTAACGGGTAATACAAATCCTAAAAGTAAACGTTCAGATAAGTATTAGCGCGTCTGTTGCTGTTTAAAGAATAAAAACAAGAACGAGGATATACTAATAATACAACAACAGTTACTAATTGTTTAATATTTCAACCTCTTGTACCTCAAAAGTAACATGCAGCTACATAGAACCTTGTAACATTTAGCCGGCGAATTATTTAAAGGAAGCAGCTCATGATAGAGAAACGAATATTTGTTGGGTGATCTACGGCTTAGTTGTAATTCAGTTTGTCGTACAACATGGAGTGCCAGATGGACATTTTCCGTCCTTCAGAAATTCAACTGTACCTCTGTCGGGTTTCAACCCGCGATCTTTGGATCCGGGACCCGACACTCAACCGCTGATCCACAGAGTGAAGTACCGTAGTAGTGAAACTGGTGAAAAAGAACATTTCTTTATATGTTATTGATTTTAGAATGATTACAATTGCAATTATAATTACGATTAATTCATAATGAAATGCAACTGGAAATGTGATTTTCATCTGTATGCATACCCGCCTCCCAGTAAAAATATTTCTACACACACACACACACACACACACAGACACAGAGAGAGAGAGAGAGAGAGAGAGAGAGAGAGAGAGAGAGACCATACAACTGTAGAAAGGTGCAGTAGCAGAAACATAGCCTATACGCTCAAACCCTTTGATATTACACAGTTCTATGCATACTTATATCTTTAACATTCAAAAGAACCAAATCCTCCTACAGATTTGTTAACACCAATGTGTGCTGGCAACTTGTGATATTTTATATACTAGAGATCACACCACAACATTTTGTAAGACTAAATTCTCAATTTCTGAATTTTCGTGACATAGAACCTTGTAATATTGAGCCAGCGAATTTTCGCAATATTACAAACCTCAAACACTTAGCCCTGAAAATAGGAAGGATGTAGTCTTGTAATACATACATTATCGTTGTCAGAGAGGCAGCTTGTTGCTTCATATCTTGTCTGTGCTGGTCAGGTCTGGAGTTACTTAATCCCCATTAGCGTCACACGTGTCGGCCATTATTCCACCAACTTCTCAGCTCATGTCCCCCTTGGGCCCTGTAACACTGCCGGCGAAAGCTGTGGAGCCAGGGAAGTTATTAGCTCTTCGCCCTACCTTCAGTAGGAGGACATTCTGGACCTCAAATCTGCTGTCTGACACCGGATCGTAAAATACTTGGTCTTAAATTCCGTGGCGTATATCTTAAAGTAAAAGAATAAGTGTACGATTTCGCATGAATAATTATTATTTCAGGATCGTAGGAAGGCCTACGATTCCGTGAACAAACAAGCCCCTAAGTAAAATTCTCAAGAAACTAGGACTAGAAAACAAAGCACAAACTCATTCTACAAACATTGATTGATACATACTCCAAGGTAAATTCAAAGGTGAGATCTCTAACATCTTCGAGGTCAGATAAGGTGACGGACTTTCCCCACTCATTTTCAACTGCATCCTTGAAAAGGTTATAATAGAAAGGCGCCAGGAACTGATTAATTTACATAGATGTCCGTAGTGGAGTCTACCTTGGTTAAAGGAGAGAAGGCTGACAGTAGATGGCCTGGCCTTTGCAGATGACATGGCACTGATCGCTGAATCTCTGAAAATAGAAACAACCTAGGTCAGTTGTCTCAGGAGACTGGCAGCCAAGCGGCATTTCAACTGTCACTGGATAAAACCAAGTTCATTACATCAGAGAGGCTAACAGAGAGATGTCACTAGAAGAGGGTAAAATCAAGCGAGTTGAGACATTTAAGTACCTTGGCGACTGGAGTGAACCCAACTTGTCGGAGAAAGCAGCCCTCTCCAAGAGAGTTATCAAGGTGGAACTGGCATATCGACTGACTCAATGATAATAATAATAATAATAATAATAATAATAATAATAATAATATACCGGGCGAGTTGGCCGTGCGGTTAGGAGCGCGCAACTGTGAGCTCACATCCGGGAGATAGTGGATTTGAACCCCACTGTCGGCAGCCCTGAAGATGGTTTTCCGTCGTTTCCCATTTTCTCACCAGGCAAATGCTGGGGCTGTTCCTTAATTAACGCCACGGCCGCTTCCTTCCCATTCGTAGGCCTTTCCTGTCCCATCGCCGCCATAGTAATAGTAATATGTTTTAATTTCTTGGCAAAGTTAGGGATATACTCCCTTTCTTACACTTAACCAGTCTTAACCTAGAACACTTAATAATAACTACTGATGACAACAATATGATAATATGGACAATAGTAACAGTAATACCATTAACAAAAGTAACCACACTTTAAAAAAAAGATCATATCATCTATATAATATAAATCGTACGTAAAGTGCAGAATATAATTATGAATAATGAGTACTAAGAATATAATTATGAATAATAAGTACTAAGAATATAATTATGAATAATAAGTACTAAGAATATCATTATGAATAATGAGTACTATAACAACTACTTAAGAAAAAGTTTAGAAAATATATACATTTCTACAGTACACCGAAATATCGCCTTCAGTTGAGAGGTGAAGAGAAGGATTAGTAAGAAGAAGTAGAAGAAGAGGAAGAAGAAGAATATCTGTGAAGGGAAGAGGGAAATGATGATGAAGAAGCGGTAGGAGTAGGTGTTTTCAGGTCATAATTTGATGATTCATGCATGTTTACCTAGTATTTCGACACAGGCATATTTAAAAGCTAAGCTGCTGGACATGCTTCTGACGTCCACTGGTAAGAGATTCCATTGTCGGGCTGCGGTAACGGTGAATGATTTCGTGTAGATTGCTGTTCTGTGTACAGGAAGGGATAAACACATGGTGCTGAAGGATCGGGTATTTTTGTTATGGTCTGTGAAGAGGAGCTTCATTCGATCACGGAGATAGGCTGGTTGAGAACTTTTAAGAATAGTATGCAAGAAGCAAAGAGTATGAAGTGTGCGTCGTTCTTGCAGGCGAAGCCACCCGAGCCGCGTGTAAGACGATGTGACATGGTCAGTGTAACGAAGTCCACAGATAAATCTTACACAGGCATTCTGAGCGCACTGTAATTTCCTTCCCCAGTCTACTCCTAGGTTGTTGTAAACTATGTCGCAATAATCAAAATGAGGTAATGCGAGTGATTCCACAAGAATTTTCATTAGTTTAAAAGGGAAGGTGAATTTGAATTTACTGAGACAGCGTAGCGTTCCGTATATTTTCCTACACACAGATATAGTTTGGGCAGACCAGGACAGATGTTCGTCAAATATTATGCCAAGATTTCTTACATTTTGGCTATACTGTATGGGAGTACCACTTATGGACAACTGTAGTAACGCTGTTCGATTGAGCTTGCAAAGTAATTTAGGGTAACCAATAATTATTGCCTGGGATTTTGATGGGTTTAATTTTAATCCGTGAATTCTGGCCTATATATCTATGGTCATCAAGTCTTCATTCAGGTGACGTGTTTCTGAGTGTAGGTTTTCGGGTTTGCTGTGTATATATATCTGTAGGTCATCAGCGTATAAGTGGTATTTACGGTGTTTTAATCCGGAAGATATGCCATTTATATACAAAGAGAAAAATAGGGGGCCCAGTACAGATCCTTGTTGTATTCCTACGTCGACCGTACGCCAATTTGAATATTCATTGTTGTTATTAAGTACACACTGCTGGCGACCGGTGAGATAGGATCTGATCCACTGGAGTGCACTCGCGGAGAAATTTAAACTATCTGTGTCGGTGCGACGTAAAACAAATAGGAACAAAGTCTTCCTCTAATAATAATAATAATAATAATAATAATAATAATAATAATAATAATAATAATAATAATAATAATAATGTCATTTGCTTTACGTCCCACTAACTACTTTTACGGTTTTCGGAGACGCCGAGGTGCCGGAATTTTGTCCCGCAGGAGTTCTTTTTACGTGCCAGTAAATCTACCGACACGAGATTGACGTATATGAGCACTTTCAAATACCACCGGACTGAGCCAGGATCGAACTTGCCAAGTTGGGGTCAGGAGGCCAGCGCCTCAACCGTCTGAGCTACTCAGCCCGGTCTCGACTGACTCAAAACACAATAAGCGATGCCTGAAGATAAACCACTACACCAGTTATCCACTCAGAAGCCTTGTATGCCATGGAGTTAGAGAGAGAATAATTCTCAGAAGGATTCTAGGCTGGTGGTGGAAAATAGAATACCGGAGACGTCACAATTTGGAGCTCTATTCCCAGATAAAGATGTTTTCTGACAATGCCAGCCAGTAAAATGAGGATAGCTTTCTATGGTCATGTGGCAAGGTTGTCTCCCAACAGACTGATCAAACACCTGTTCACCTCCTGGGTAAACAAGGACATGAGGAGGACACAAAAGAACTGGGGCTGATAGACTTCTAAAACAGATATGCTGCGAGACAGATCCTGAAGAAAAGTCCGTGGTGATCTGGGAAGCAACTCTAAAGAAGGTACCTCCTGGTGAGGAAGTTTGCAATGTGCTTTACGTCGCACCGACACAGATAGGTCTCATGTTGACGATGTGATAGGAAAGGGCTAGTGGGCTGTGGCTTTAATTAAAGCACATCCCCAATATTTGTCTGGTGTGAAAATGATTCTAATACTAGTCACAAATCTCGTGGCTTCTTATATTTCCTGTGCTGTGCGGTTATCAAAAAGGTCTAGAAGGTGTTTGCTTGTCGGCTGAAACTTGTAACCTCATTTGCCTTTAACGTAAAATTGCGGTGTAAAATGATCCGCCACCCATATTATATTGGAAATAAACCATATGGTGACTAGCGGAAAAGCTCAGCTCTAACCAGGCAACGATAAGAGTTATAACCACTCAGTAAACCATGAAAGGAAATAGTTTCTTACATAATTTTAGTTAGATCCTATACAATTTTGTAGCCTTATTCGTAATACTCAGACATATAAATTTAAAAAATTCAGTGTTGTAAAAATTCGATAAATGAATACCATAATCATTGTACATTGTAGAATTAGTTATCACATAAGATATAACAATGCGTTAACAAAGTGAAGTTGACAACGCGGTACGGGTCTTGCAGTTGTAAGTTTACATTCGGGAAATAGTGGGTTCGAGCGCCACACTCGGCAGTCTTCAATAAGGGTTTTCCGTGGTTTTCCATCTATTTGGGTGAAATTAGTACATTGAAAACTAGGTAGATCAGTGGTCTAACGCAGTTTTTAAGGTGCTCACCTTTTGCGCTCAATGCTGCGAGATCGATTCCCAGCACAGTCGACAGGAATTCTCATAAGTGCGACAGTCCCGTGTTAGTACATTTACTGGCACGCTTAGGAATACTTGGCCGAATTCCGGCACTTAATATATGTAGCAGTAGGACGTTAGTATAACCCTCAGAGTAACTAGTGATGTACTGGGGTTAAAACCACTGATCTCCAAATTGTATAGTTAATTTTTGTTATGGAGTGTAAAAGGTCACACTCCGGCTCCTTGCATGAATAGTCAGCGTACTGGCCTTCAGTTAAGAGAGCTCCGGGTTCAATTCCCGGCGGGATCGAGAATTTTAACTGCATATCTTTAATTCGTCTGGCTCGGGGATGAGTCTTTGGATTCATCTTTATACAAATATCTTCATCTACATTTAACACACCAACAACCACAGAAACACGCAATAGCGAATGCATCTCTCAACATTAGGGCTGGCGCAGGAAACAGGCCAGTTCCACGATGAGTGCCGGCCTCAATAAATTGGAGAAAAATCCAGGAAGGAGAATCGCATCCAACCACTAATGAAAGTTATCAATTAATTTACTGGAAATTTGTTTCAAATTTAAATTCATAAGCCAGTTATCAGGTACAGTCAGTCGCCTAAAAGATGGTTGTGGAGGTCCAACGTAATGCCCTAATTGAAAGAGTATACATTCAATTCTCTGTAGCGGAGGAAGATCAAGTTGTCCTCCTCTATGTCTTCTGGATGACATAGGCAAATGTTCAAAATATGTAGTTACAGTGTAATTTCCTCTGAAGCCTCCGTGGCTCAGGTGGCAGCGCGCTGGCCTCTCGCCGCTGGGTTCCGCGGTTCAAATCCCGGTCACTGAATGTGAGATTTGTGCTGGACAAAGCGGGGGTGGGGCTGGTTTTCCTCCGGGTACTCCGGTTTCCCTTGTCACCTTTCAGTCCAAAAACATTCTTCAATATCATGTCAAATCATCTGTCAGTCGTCAATCATTGCCTCAGCGGAGTGCGACAGGCTTCGACAGCCGACACAATTCCTATCCTTGCCACTAGATGGGGGCCTCATTTATTCCATTCCTGACTGGTGGAATGACTAGAAACAGGTTGTGGATTATCAATGTGATTTCCTGTGTTTGTGAATTCTCTGATGGTGTCAATGCCAATAGTACTGTATTGCCTACCACGGGGCCTTGATGTTTTACAACGGAAGTCAGATGAAGTGTATATATATATATATATACACGTCGCACACTCATAGATAGGTCTTATGGCGACGATAGGACAAGAAAGGACTAGGAGTGGGAAGGAAGCGGCCGTGGCCTTAATTAAGGTACAGTCCCAGCATTTTCCTTGTGTGAAAATGGGAAACCACGGAAAACCATTTTCAGGGCTGCCGACAGTGGGCTTCGAACCTCCTATCTCCTGAATACTGGACACTGGCTGCACTTAAGCGACTGCAGCTATCGAGCTCGGTAGGTGAAGTATAAATCCATACAATTCACCAATAGATCAAAGAAAGAACTTCGCATTTTTAGGCTTAAACATGCTCAGTAGTGATATTTCATGTCAACTGTGTACTTTACTATATCTTCTTATGGCACCCTTCTTTCTACCACGATATATAAATTGTAGGTTTTTTCATTATTCTTGTATAGTATCTATATATATTTGTGTCCTTTGTAAATGTTTGTATTTTTCTCATTTAGATTAATTGCTGTAACTATTGTTTGTACATAAGAGCTTTATTACGGATCTTTATAATTGAGCGCTATGCTGATTATGAATGAATAAATACATGAATGAATAAATAAATAAATAAATATTTATTTATTTAGTATCTTGATTTATTTAAATAAATAATAAAAACGGTATCAAGATACTAATTTTCTCTTTTATTATTGTGTTACAGGTGAGTTGCTGAGATAATATGCTATACACAGCCACAAACTGTAAGTTGAAATAACCTATACAAAATGTAATTGATTAACTAGACCTGTGGACTGCCATCAAATAGTTTGTGCAGTACCACCCTACACGAGGCACTACTTTAACAGTGTATCTTTCCATGTCATTGAAAGCTTCTGTCTTCTCAGAATAACTTAATCTCATTCCATTTTATCAAGAAATAATTTATTCGGGACTCGCAATTGAAAGCACGGCTAATTTCGGTGATCAAGAAGGAAAACAGAGATACACTGATTCAATCAGACTTTTCTCTTGTTCCTGGTCAAATGAATTTGCCCGTTTGCTCTTTGTAAGGTCATTCATCCTCTCTGTCTTCTTCTTCTTTTTCTCCCGTTCTAGTTACCTAGGGTCAGCACTCTGTATGGATTTACCCCAGTTACGCGGGTGCCCTTCCCTACGCCAACTTTATGTGGAAGGATGTATTCACTATTGCCTGTCTCTGTGGTGGTTTGTTGTGTGGTGTGCAATAATCTTTGTAAATAGTTAACGTATTATTAAATATTCCGTACCGACGGTCCATGTAGGGTGTGTCATCAGCCTAAAGGCTGTTTGCATCCTCAAATAACATCACCAAAGGTTAAGCATCATTAGGAAAACCGTAAAAACCAATGGTGGTGCTATGAGGAGGGGTACTGGGCATGACAAGGAGTAAACTAGTTTTCCATTGCTTTCCTCACAAAGTCAAACTGCTAATGCTGCACGATTACGTATGAGTAACTTGTAAATAGCATCCAAACCAAATCAAACCCCATGGCGCAATAGACGCGAAGGGCCTTGGTCTAAAAAGCGACCGCTGTTCAAGCTGAAGGACTGCAGATTATGAGGTGTCGTGTGGTCGGCACGACGAATACTCCCGGCTGATATTATTGGCTTTCTAGACGGGGTACAATAGCATCCAGACACACTATAATCGCGATCCGAATGTCAGTATGCAACACCACGCATACCTAAGGAACTTCCACACTGAGAGCCATAAAAGAGGTGGACACTTCAGTGGAACCGTTAAAAGTTAGTGAGACGTTAAATTATTATTATTATTATTATTATTATTATTATTATTATTATTATTATTATTATTATTATTATTATTATTATTATTATTATTATTATTATTATTATTATTATTATTTTACATTTTGCTTTAAGTCACACCGGCACAGGTAGGTTTTATTTTTATTATAATGTTATTTGCTTTACGTTCCACTAACTACTTTTACTGTTTTCGGAGACGCTGAGGTGCCGGAATTTAGTCCCGCAGGAGTTCTTTTACGTGCTAGTAAATCCACTGACACGGGGCTGATATATTTGTGCATCTTCAAATACTCCTGGACTGGGCAAGGATCGAACCTGTCAAGTTGGAGACAGAAAGCCAGTGCTTCAACCGCCATCATCATCATCATCTTCTTCTTCTTCTTCTTCTTATTATTATTATTATTATTAGAAGAAGAAATGTATTAACGTGTGGAGGTTAATGCAGGGACATAACAATGATGGGAGTATTATATCGTGTTACAATTTCAATTAATTTTGTAACCAATCATTGTTATTCTCTAATTTCTCTAATTTTCAAAAGAGCGTCTGCAGGCTTGAGATATTACCATTCCTCCTCTACTTCTATTCAAAACCAACTTTCACAATGTAACAAAGCACTGGATCACATATTTCTGAAGTGAACCAATTGCTTCATCCTGGATTGCGTGAAGCAGTTATTATTTCTAATTATTTGTAATAAAAAACATTTAGCCCACATGAGTAATGCCAACACAGCGCTGTTTAGTACATTTTATTACCGAGTGAGTTGGCCGTGCGGCTAGGGGCGCGCAGCTGTGAGCTTGCATCCGGTAGATAGTGGGTTCGAACCCCACTGTCGGCAGCCCTGAAGATCGTTTTCCGTGGTTTCCCATTTTCACACCAGGTGAATGCTGGGGCTGTACCGTAGTAAAGGCCACGGCCGCTTCCTTCCCATTACTAGGCCTTTTCTATCCCATCGTCGCCATAAGATCTACCTGTGTCGTGCGACGTAAAGCAAATAGAAAAAAGTACATACTTGAAATTTCGTGTGCTTGTAGTACGTCTCGTTTAGGTACGGGTTGAAGTATTGAATTTGATTTGTGTGACATGCATCATTTTACCTTCTGATTTTATCATACAAGTGAAATGGAACAAAGGTATTTCCGCACGGACCACGAAAATCCTTGGAGAAGTGGAAGGTAAACGCTTTCACTATTTGTAATCTCGTCTTTAAGTGAGAGAATGGTTAACTCTCTGTTCGGCCACCGTTGACCCCAAGAATTAACCTGAGATCCATTTTTTGCTGTAGACTGAGTAAACCACTGGAAACATCAAGGCATGTGCCCCTCCAGAAGTGACAATCTTGTTCCTAAACTTTGCAACTTCTTGACGGGAAATTGAACCTACGTCCTTCCGGTGAACCAAGCACACAATTTTCGCCTCAGCTAGGCAGCTCCTTTATAATTCATGTAGATTTTTAAATAAATAAATAAATAAATAAATAAATAAATAAATAAATAAATAAATAAATAAATAAATAAATAAATAAATAAATAAATAAATAAATAAATAAATAAATAAATATTTTTTCCATGGCACTACAACCCTTGAAGGGCCTTGGCCTACCAGGCGACCGCTGCTCAGCCCGAAGGCCTACAGTTTACGAGGTGTCGTGTGGTCAGCACGACGTATCCTCTCGACCGTTATTCTTGGTTCATAAATAATAATAATAATAATAATAATAATAATAATAATAATAATAATAATAATAATAATAATAATAATTATAATTATAATAGCAATTTATTATTATTATTATTATTATTATCATTATTATTATTATTATTATTATTATTATTGTATGGATTCAGTCACCGTGTGTAGGAACTTCAAGCTGACGCCGTTTAGGTTACCTTCGTATCAATTTTCACATTCCGTTTTATGCGAGTAAACACTAAACCAGAGACCTTCTGTATGCTGGCATCGTACGACTTGGAGTGTCGAATGGATACTTTTCATCTTTCTAAAAATTCGAGTCCTTCTCCCAAGTCCGAACCCGCGACGTATCTTTCAATACCGGAAATATGATTTTTGCTCGTGGCTTTACGTCGCACTAACACAGATACGTCTTATGGCGACGATGGAATAGGAAAGGGCTAGGAGTTAAAGGGAGCGGCCGTGACCTTAATTAAGGAACACACCGGGCGAGTTGGCCGTGCGCGTAGAGGCGCGCGGCTGTGAGCTTGCATCCGGGAGATAGGGGGTTCGAATCCCACTGTCGGCAGCCCTGAAGATGGTTTTCCGTGGTTTCCCATTTTCACACCAGGCAAATGCTGGGGCTGTACCTTAATTTAGGCCACGGCCGCTTCCTTCCAACTCCTAGGCCTATCCTATCCCATCGTCGCCATAAGACCTATCTGTGTCGGTGCGACGTAAAGCCCCTAGCAAAAAAAAAAAATAAAAAAATTAAGGAACAGCCCCAGCATTTGCCTGCTGTGAAAATGGGAAACCACGGAAAACCATCTTCAGGGCTGCCGACAGTGGGATTCGAACCCACTATGTCCCGGACGCAAGCTCGCAGCTGCGCGCCCCTAACCGCACGGTCAACTCGCCCGGTAAACTGGAAATATGCTAAGGGACTTCTGAAGTATATCACAAGTAATAAACAATGGTGGCACAATTCACTCATTTGTTCATCTGAAGTCTTGGTAGCAATAGCAGCCAGACTGGAGAGCGGCTATCAACGGAGAGCTCTGCAAGCCCTTTCCAATAAATTACTGCGCCGTGAGTGACTCTTGTGTGGAAGTTAATTTTCGCCAAGTTGGCAGTTCTAGTGCAAACCAAACTTCCTTTGACCGAACTCGAGAAAGTTATCCCCAATTCTGGCAGCGTCTCCAAGTCTTTTTGTATGGTCGAATAAAACAAATTCTACTGCATTGTCCCTGCAGTGATTCCCTAGGCTGGCGCTATGCTGTGCGAACACTCTAGATAAGAACTTCGCACTCAGTTATGAGGAGAACGTCATGCAATGTCGTAAATCCCACAGATCTTCCTTTCTCGCGTAAACGACTCATAATGGAAATTAGGATTTTATTAGGTCAGATATGCACTGAATTGTGAAACATAAGGGCTTTTCGTATTATCTTCTAGCTAAAGATGTCGTAGTTTAAGGATTGAAATTTTGGCTGATTTTGTTTCAAGTAGACTATGCGTTAGGCTTTTTTTACAGAGTATTTGAAAACCAAAAAGTGCTCGTTTTACCTGTCTGTACGCTTATAACGGAGACATCTATTGGAGGTATTTCAACTAAACCTTATATTTATAATGCAATAAAAGAAGCACGCTTGTAGTTTTACGTATTTTATATCGTAATCATAGCTACGGGACATCCAGTCTTTCATGGAATCCGAACTACTGAGACGTGACCTCTAACTTCGAAAATCTGACATACCTTGCGCAGGATTCAAACCACGGCCATCTTAGTGAGAAGTTAGTGTCTAGATCACTCGGTTATTTGTAATATACCAACTTTTGTAGACGTATATTTCCAAATCCCTCAATGTACAGTAGATTACTTGGTGTTTGCAAGAAGTATGAAATTTAAAACGTTCCCTATACTGCTGACCGTACTACCAAATTTATAACACCGATATCAACAACATATCTTTCATCCAACATGTACCTAAAAAAATAAGCACCGCAAGAAGCTAAATTTCAATGTTTATCCGGCACAACCAAATATCAGAAAAAACAACTTTCATACAACCTTTTCATTGGAAACTTCGTAGAGTCTCAACTTCAAAATTAGGATTGAAACTAATTATTGTTTCATAATGAGTGTAGTGTTTTTTAAGCTTTCATAGAAACAGCGAGAACACTATTATTTTATTATCTTTGCATAATACTGTAATCTATACAGTCATAATTCTTAAAACTATTGTGATATGTACATTCCATGATCCTTTCTTATTATTTACACTGTATATATGTATAGTAAAATAACTGATTAAAAATTGACTTAATAACTTTTCACTCAACCTGTCCTTTGGCGGGGGTACATTATAGTCCCAAATGAGGGGTACAATATTACGAGTTTGAGGACCTCTAGTTTAAACGTAATTCTAAACAACTTTTGTTCAGTACAAGATTTCAACATGATGCTTTTTGTTTTCGGAATTTCGGGATTACCTCAGGACAGCCAGGACGTGTACTTGCCAAGTATAACGCGGTACATAATATTAGCTTTACATACTATAATGCCAAGACCTGAAAAATCCAGCTTTGGTCATTCTTAATTATTGGTGTATGATGGTGGTGGGTGTGATTATTGTTTTAAGAAGTAGTACAACTAGGCAATCATTCTCTCTTAACACTGGGCCGATGACCTTCGATGTTAGGCCCCTTAAAACAACAATCATCATCATCTCCTAACACTAACCAGAAGTGGAAGTGTGCGGGAATCAAACTCCACACGTCTATTGGTGGGCGCCGTATAATACATCCTCAGTATCCCCTGCCTGTCGTAAGAGGCGACTAAAAAGGGCTCTCAACTTGGCAGTGTGGGCCCTAGTTGAGAATGAAGTACCGGTAAAAGAAAGGCCAGTGGCACAAAGGGTGTAACTGAGACTGCCTCGGCCTCGAAAACCTAACACGCTCGGGGTTGGAAGAGAACAGCATTTGGTCAAGGTCGTTCGGGTAGGAAAGATGAAAGTGGGGAGACTGGCATAAGCAAGTGGAAGAAATACCAGGCTCAGCTAGGACCCTGTGGTCGCCAACCCACACTGCCCAATTGAGAGCCCTTTTTAGTCGCCTCTTACGCCAGGCAGGGGGTACTGAGGATGTATTCTACGGCCCCCACCAATAGAGGTTTGGTGTTTGGTTCCCGCGCGCTTAATCCATCTTCTCGCCTCCCTGCTACAGAAGAAAATGTCACTATCGACAGTTGCCTCTAAATCATGCACGTTTACTGCTGGGACGTAGGTCAGTGACATCGTAACCACTTGCCCTCCGACTACTATTTCCTTAATAAAGATGAAGCAGTTTAATACAAGATGAAGGCGTGGTGCCGTCTCCTCAGAGACGGTTGGAGACCATCGTGGAGTAAGATTTTCGATATTTTGAGTTGCATCGTGGATGTCGAGCCACTATCTGAAGTTTGGCGTCCAGAATAATTTTTCCACCTACTTCCAGGTTTCCCATCTATCTTGCCTTCTGAATCGTTCCTTATAGAATTAATCTTGAATTAAAATGGTTGCATAACTTTCTTTCAATGATGCTATTTTACTGAAGTGTTCCTACATGTAAAAGGATAAGAAAAATATTTAGTAAATTTTTATTGCATCCCCTCACGTATGGCAGTCGTGTTTCCAACATGGTCGAAACAATATTTTCATAATTTCGACATCTACTAATAGCTTAATATGACAGGATCTACTACAGCTAGAGACTTGCTACAAAAGCCAATTTCCAGCATAAACCAATAGCTTACTTGTATTTTAATAAGATGTTCCCATTTCCTTGTTAAAGCAGCTGATCATAAACCATAATTTTTTCAAAATCCTTTTTTAATACCTTTTCTCTGAGAAGGAAATTACTCTCTTAATCGTAAGTACAATTCTTATTTCATTGCATATAAGTTGGAAATCCATCCTCTTGACGTCCACCGCTCTCTATTTTCGTGGTGTTAACAGTTCTGTTTTGCCAAAAGCTCCAATATTTGTGACGTAATAAGTCTGGTGTGGGAGACGCTAAGAATATGAGACTTAGAGAAACTGAGGGACTATGCAATCCTTATTTGCAATAAGAAATCTCTGGTCTATACTGTATTGGTTTAATATATACAGTAATTTCTAATTGGAGTGGAAATGTCAAATGCACTACCATACATTGCACTGCTCCATTGCTGTGGTTTACTCTGACAGTTTCATATTTAATTTTCGTTGTGGTTGACGATGATAATGTGATGTTATCGCATTACTGTGTAACAACATATTGGTAAACGTAAATATGGCACCGTTTCTGCTGGACATTGTGAGATCGAAGAGTGATGCAGGGGGTTTGAATTTAGCAGTAGGCCTACAGCCGGGTCGAAAATATATTTGTATCCACGGGAGGATACATTCAGGATAAAACAACGATCGGATGTTACAGAGATAGAAATCAAAGTAAGAAAAGTAATATAATAAAACTTTACACGATGTAATAATATAAACAACAACTACATCCATAGTAGTTTAACGTCCATTCTAACTGTTAACGGTGTTGAAATGTCCTGCAAACGTTCCTTAACAAGCCAGAAGCCATCGCACTAAAGACCCCCAAATACAAGGTATCGGCAAGAGAAATGAAAGAACCGCGAAGGGCGTACAAATGAAAGTCCTTAGGTCTCGCAAACCTATGACAGTCAGGGATGGAAGAGAAGAGGAGTTAACCAAGGGAGGTGGGATAGGAAATGTGAAAATTTTGTCTGGCACAAGTAAATGTAAGCGATGTCAGAAGTAGTTATGGGAGTTGAGGTCACCAACCCCCGCCTCTTGGGTCAGTTCTTTCGGCCATCTCTGACGACAGGCAGGGGATACAGTGTTAGCATTCGGGGTTAGCACTCGCATACATACGTAGTAATTAAGGAAGCAAAAAAATACATCTAGGAAATCTGATATTAATAGAAAATGGATTATAACTGAGGATAGCCGGATGACGACAAATATGTAAATACCAAGTGAATGTATTGGAAAATCAAATGCCCCACAATAAATTATGCTGGTGTGAGTTATGGATATAAGAAAGCGGTAACAGAGGAGAAATTTAGGCGCAGGGATTCACAGATAAACAGATAAGAAGATGAGTAATGGTGTTATTACTTGAGCTATTCGAGGATGGTTATAACCTCCAACGATATTCCGCCAATATCCCGCAGAATGGCCGATTGACGTCTCTCTTGCCTTCTACCCAAGGAACAATCACGAATTTAAAGGCATGAGGAGGAAATAGGCAATACGTTACTTCCCTGCTGGCATGCAGTCAGAGACGTTGCCATAGTAACCTGTAGGTTCGTTGTTGGTTTGTCGGTCACTCAATGCAGAGCATGATACCCGCAGAAAATAGTAAATTTCTCCGTCGTTTGAATAGTAAGGTAAATTATGAACATAACGAAGGTTTTTATAATGAAGATGCGTTTCACATACGGTCCACGGAGTTTACAGAAAATCAATAGTATAAGAGAAAATGGAGGAAAACCGTTCTGGTTTTCCTATAAACCCATTAAATGATTTCAAAATGATACACATATCAAAACCTTCCTCGGGATGAGTATAATCTAAATATGAAGTTTGGTTGAGATCTATCTAGCCGTTTCGCCGTGATGGTGGAACAAACAGACAGACACGAAAAATAAAAACCACCGATTCGGTCTTGAGTTGACTTAAAACGGAAGTAGTTATTCCCTTTGATCCATTCTTTTGAAAAATTGGCAAAACAAACGAAATTACAGACAGAGGACCCCCTACAACTTTATTTATATAGATGTTTAAAGATGACCCGTATATCTTATCGTTCTTTCAGGTTAGATTACCCCTTCTCTTTACGACGTTTAAACTGTGCATTATTGTTATTTTACTCAATAATTCTTTCATTTTTTTTGGGATAATGCGTAGATTGTTTGGCTGAGATCCCTCATCGCAGATTCTTTGAGAGGGCTTTAGAATAATGAATTGTTCTTTAATGTATCTTGCATATCGTATATGAGATCATATAAGCAAGTTGCTATCGTAGTAACTGAATTTAAACATAAGAGGCAATATACCGTATATACGTAACCAACTGTAAGATGTTAACTAAATGTAGACCAAAGCAAGGACGTTGATCTGGAAAATAAATGTCTCACTACGAATCATGCATTCGTTATATGTAAAGCACTTAGCATACTAATGTAGGAAGTCATTTTTTTTGTTTCGCACTCAAGGAACAATTTCCAAATTCACTGAGCACGTTTCATAAACTTTGTCAACAGTACGTATTGAATGGTATTATACCAAATGAAATTTCACAAGAGGTATTGTTCTTTTATCCAATATTCTTCTTTGAAGTAGTTATTCCCTTTGATCCATTCTTTTGTTATTGATTATTTGATCTTTAGCAAGTACCATAGCGGTAATTCTTGATCAAGGGCAGCTATACGTTTGAGTAACACCCTCACTACGATACCCATCTCTGATACATTTGACCGCATTCAGGTTTGTTCCCAATCTTAGTTTATATCAGTGGTAGGAAATCGATTAATAGGATCAAACATTTTCAGTTAGTGGATTTGGATAGAATTAATCGTATATTCCACGTCGTTAAGAATGTAATTTCTGAAATTAGATGTATTTTTGGACAGTCCGCTTACAGACGACGCGGGATATCTGCTTTAAGGCGCCGATCGAACACTGCAGGCAGACCTGCATTAGGAGTCCAGCCAGGTAGCAACCAACAGTCATCACCACAATTATATGCCCATTCACTATCGCCCAACAATAACAGCAGGGGACGCATTATCTTCGTATGGAAGGAGAACCGTTCACACCCTCCCGCAGTATTCTGTGATTTCCTCTTGTCTGCTCAGGTTTTGTATGTGCAGTTGTCTTCCCATATCTGTTGTTGAAGTATAGATTGTTTGGTAGGCCGGAAACAGGTCCATGAATTTCCAGTACTGGAAAAATAATAGTAGTTCTAATCGTAGATGATTAGCTATAACTGCAAAAGCAGGGAAAGTTTGCAGCGGGATAACACGTTCAATCAAATTTCTAAAAAAAATTACCACGTCATACTAACTCTTCTTCCTTCTTCTGCCGCTTTTGCCACACCTGTGGGGTCGCGGGTGCGAATTGTGCCGTACAAGTGGATTTGACCCTGTTTTACGATTGGATACCCTTCCTGACGCCAACCTTATATGGAAGGATGTAATCACTCTTGCGTATTTCTGTAGTGGTTGGTAGTATAATGTGTTGTCTGAATATGAAGAGGAAAGTGTTGGAACAAACACAAACACAGAATTAATGAAACACTATTGAAATCCCCGACACGGCCGGGAATCGAACCCGGGACCCTCTGAACCGAAGGCCTCCACGCTGACCATTCAGCCAATGAGTCGGACTACCACATCATACTAACGCACAAGAAAATATTATCTTAGTCATTGTGGGGATTTGTTGGAAAATTCTATGTATTTACAAGTTACTTTGAAATAATAATAATAATAATAATAATAATAATAATAATAATAATAATAATAATAATAATAATAATAATAATAATAATTTCTTACATTTACAGGTGAAATACTTTATTCAATTGAATGATTCTCTTCACATGCCGAATGCAAAAGTAACAATGAGTATAAAAATATTCAAGGCCTAAACCCACTCTTCCTGGTGAGGTTGTTAAGAAGCGCTGATAATCCTGTATTTCTTGTCCCCTTAAATCATCAATCACTACTGCCACTCTTATACTGACATGCCAAAAGTTAGCGAAAGCAGAATGTAAAGCCAATAGTCGGTAGCACCACTGTACCGTGACGTCTTCGAAGCAACCAGATCCGTATCAGGTGTGATCTGACATCTGGAGAGAGAGAGAGAGATTAACCACCGTCTTTGCTGGTCATGGCAAGGTGACGTGAATTTTATCGTCTTTCGAACGGGGCACGATAGCGGGGGTCAGATGAGTGGAACATTCCACTGTAGAAGTTGTACGGACATTTAACATTTGTTGATCGACGGTGTCACGTGTGTATTTAGAATATCTAATGGAAGGCATTACCACGCACAGTAAACGGTGCAGTGACCGACCACGGATATTTAATGATCACGATTAGCGGCGTCTGCTAGAGTTGTCTGTGGTAAAAGACAAGCCGCACTGGCCCAGACCATATCCGCATTCTATGTAGGGATTACAAGACGCATATCCGGCAGGTCAGTGCGGTGTTCTTTAACGTCGGTGGGATATGGGGCCAGAAGACCTACCCGAGTACCCTTGCTAACACCACAACACCAAGCACAGTGTTTCACCTGGGCGCTTGAAGTGGCTAATTGGACCCTGGACGGCTTGCGACATGTAGCTAGGTCCAATGAGTCACTGTTCCAGTTGTTCCGAGCTGATGGTAGAGTTCAGGTATGGCGCAGGCCTCATAAGCCATAGACCCTAATTGTCAAGTGGTTTCCATCTTCACACCAGGCAAATGCTGGGGATGTACCTAAATTCAGGCCACGGTCGTTTTCTTCCACTCCTAGCCGTTTCCTATCCCACCGTCACCATAAGAACTATCAGTGACGGTGGAGCGTACAGCCAATTGTAAAAAACAAAAATGCTACGTTGAACTTCATGGACTTCACGTATTCCTACAACGATGAGATATTCCCGCAGAATAATGCACCGTGTTATCGGGTCCAGTTGTCCATAATTGGTTCTAGGAGCGTTCTGGAGAGTTTTAAGGACTGCTATAGCCACCTCGTTCACCTGATATGAACCCTGTTGACCATTTATGGGATGTGACATTGGGGCTCATTCACATCCACTTACAAAAAACAGGAAGCTGTCGCTAGCTATCCAAATGGCATGGGTCAGAATCTCTCTACAGACCCAAATTACAGTATGGTTTCAGCGTATGGGACCCTTGCGATGATTACTTAATCGAGAACTGGAAAAGATCCAAAGTAAAGCAGCACGATGTTACTGGGTGGTTTCCGAGAAACCATTAGTGTTATGGAAATATTTCAGTCTTTGGGATGGGAAGACTTGGGAGTAAAGAGATCTGCTCGACTAAGTGGTATGTTCCGAGCTGTCAGTGGAGAGATAACATTGAATTATATCAGTAGAATAAGTTTTTAAAAGTGGAAGAGATTATACAATGAAGATACACTTTGCATTCAAGAGGGCAAATTAGGTCAAATATTCGTTTAAATGAAGAGGAATTAGGGCTAGATCGAGAGAGATGTTCGATAAACTTCACTTTGAAATACTAGGTAAGCTAATGGTAGAGAACCTGTCATCTGGGCGACAGCCCTAAATACAAGTCGGCGATAAATCAAAATAAATTATGCCCGTATTTTACCATTTTCAAACTAGGCAAAAACTATGGTTGATCCTTGACTGGGACTACGGACGCTTCCTTTCCGATCTCAGCGTCGTGTAACTTCTTCATCCACGAGTATTTCCTGCACATTGATACTATTCTGTATAGAGTAATAAATAAGTTACAAGATTGTGAGCAACTGCAAAATGACCTCGATAATGTTGTGCGATGGACAGCAGGCAATGGTACGAGGATAAACGGGGTTAACAGTCAGGTTGTGAGTTTCACAAATAGGAAAAGTCCTCTCAGTTTTAACTACTGCGTTGATGGGGTGAAAGTTCCTTTTGGGGATCATTGTATAAATCTAGGTGTTGATATAAAGAAAGATCTTCATTGGGGTACTCACATAAATGAGATTTTAAATAAAGGGGAAAAATCTCTGCACATGGTTATGAGGGTATTTAGGGGTTGTAGTAGGGATGTAATGGAGAGGGCGTATAAGTCTCTGTAAGACCCCCAAATAGAGTATGGTTCCAGTGTATGGGATCCTCACCATGATTACTTATTTTAATAACTGCAAAAAAGAAAGCAGCTCGATTTGTTCTGGCTGATTTCCGACAAAACGGTAGCGTTAAAAAATGTAGCAAAGTTTGGGCTGGGAAGACCTGCGAGAAAGGAGACGAGCTGCTCGACAAAGTGGTATGTACCGAGATGTCAGTGGAGAGATGGCGTGGAATGACATTAGTAGACGAATAAGTTTAATAATAATGCTATTTGCTTTACGTCCCATGAAGTACTTTTACGATTTTTGGAGACGCCGAGGTGCCTGAATTTAGTCCCACATGAGTTCTTTTTACCTGCCAGTAAATCTACCGACACGAGGCTGACGTATTTGGGCAACTTCATATACCACCGGACTGAGCCAGGATCGAAGCTGCCACGTTGGGGTCAGAAGGCCAGCGCCTCAACTGTTTGAGCCACTCAGCCCGGCTGACGAATAATTTGAGCGGTGTCTTTAAAAGTAGGAGAAATCTCAATATAAAGATACATTTGAAATTCAAGAGAGCAAATTGATGTAAATATTCATTTGTAGGAAGGCGAATTAGTGATTGGAATAATTTACCAAGAGAGATGTTCAATGAATTTTTAAATTTCTTTGTAATCATTTAAGAAAAGGCTAGGAAAACAATAGATAGGGAATCTGGCATCTGGGCGACCGCCGTAAATGCAGATCAGTAGTGATCGATCGATAATGATATTTCCTTCATATTTTAACTACTCATAATTACAACCTACCAAATGACAGTATGTGCCTAATGTGCATCCATGGGATTATGACCGTCTTGTAACATGAATTACAATAATTTTTATATTCAGTACTGTAGGAACCGCATCATATAATTATCATTAAGAGCGTAGAGATGTCCAAATGCGTTTAAAAAAAACGAAGCGTCAGGACATAAACAGCACTCAGTGTGTAGACTACGCCTGAAGTAGGCTGTCCCGCAAAACATTTCACAGCCATTGGCAGACATTTGAGAGATACAGTAAATGTTAGCTGCTCACTTTCACTGACCTTACATAATTGGTACTACGAGTTACCTTCTTCTTCTTCTTCTTCTTCTTCTTCTTCTTCTTCTTCTTCTTCTTCTTCTTCTTCTTCTTCTTCTTCTTGTTGTTGTTGTTGTTGTTGTTGTTGTTGTTGACAGAATGTAGGATTTTATGGAATGGTTTGAATCTTTTTCATCAGTTGATAGAGGAAATCAGGTAGGAAGTATTCTGTCCGAAACAAGTGGTAAACAATGATTCCCTCAAGATATGTAAAAATTACATAAGATTTTGGTAGCTGTACACACTCCAAACTTTGGAGCACATGGTGGTACCTCTTTTTTCATGTGCGACCATTTTCGAAGGTCATGCGTGTGGCATTTAAATCACACTCGCGTATCCCTTTAACTGGGCATGTCCACTATAGCTTTGCTTTTTCTCGAAATAACTCTTCGTAGAATTTAAAATTCTCCAGCCTAAACATCGGCTCCTAACTTCATCACGTATATTGTTCATAATTTATAGTATCCGTTTCCAAAATCGTTGGGGACTTTCAAAAATTTATTAAGGCAAATCATGAAACAAATCTTCAAACCTTCATTATTAGAGAAGTCTTGCTCGTGAACAGACGAGATTTTCTTCTGAAGACGCGGAGAGAAGTTCTTTGCGAAACGAAAAGAATTGCTTTCTGACATGGCAAAAGTCCAAAAGCTTATTATATTGTCTATGAAAAAACTACTTAAAATGCAGTGTCCCTTACTAATAAGTGTTGTTAAAACGTACGCTTTCAACTACTGTAATACCAAAAATAATACGACGAATCATGCTTGTTTCTTTCCTGAGTATAACAAAAGTTTCAAACCAGAAAGACTAGAAAATAATTCTGCTAAATTATTTTGAAAGCGGTTCGATTTTCTTTACAAAGACCACATTTCCGAAATCAATCGACCAATTTCAACCAAACGTTGAGTATTTCTTAATTCAAACCACATTATTTCTCTAACGAAATCTGATGTAAATCGGAGTAAAATTATACCGAAGATAGAAAACTCAGTACAGCCCCCATTAAAATAATTTACACGACAGTACCTCCATGGCATATACGTACACAATAGTTAATTTACAAGGTGGTATTTGTCATCTGTTTTTGTCAATTTCCAGTCACTACTCTTGAAAGCCTTTGACTCGTTCACTCTCCCTCGAACTTGTTCACTGCCGTATCCGACTTACGCCGGATAACATTTCACCGCTGCCTCAATGCGTTTGATGAGAAAAATTTCAAGCTTCAGAGTTCAATATGCGTTTAGCGTCATAGGTTTTCCATAATTCCCATTTGGATCTAGTGCCTTGACACTCGTATGTGATGTGGTTTGCTTTTTACATGCAAAGACCGATCATTAATGCCTACTGGCCATGGATACGTATTGCAAGGCGTACGTATATGTCCTTCCTAAAGCTAACCTTGTGGAGAGAGCTGTATTCACTATTGCGTTTTCCTGTGGTGATTGGTACTGTAGTGTGTAGTATGCATTTGATGAGAAGTGCATTAAGACGAACGCAAACACCCAGTCCTCAGGCCAAATGAATCAACAACACACAGTTAAAATACCCTGCTGATCGACAATCGAACCCAGGACCCCCTGAACTGAAGCCCAGTATGCTGTCCATTTAGGGCAGGAGCCGAACAACACGAACATGCAGACGGCAGTGCAACTGACCAGCTCCTAGGCACGAGGACAGTAACTCTAATAGACCACACATGAACATGTATTTATGGTTATTGTAGTAAAGAATTGCCGGGCTTAGTGGCTCAGGCGGTTGAGGCGTTGGCCTTCTAACACCAACTTGGCAGGTTCAAACCTGGCTCAGTCCAGTAGTATTTGAAGATACTAATATACGTCACCCTCGTGTCGGTAGATTTACTGTCACGTAAAAATCTCCTGCGGGACTAAATTTCGGCACCTCGACGTTTCCGTAAACCATAAAAGTAGTTAGTGGACGTAAAGCCATTATTATTATGATTTTATTATTATTATTATTATTATTATTATTATTATTATTATTATTATTATTATTATTATTATGTAATGAAGAACTGTGAAACCAAAGTGTCCCAAGTATGATTTGATTCCGGAGCCTACTTATGAGGAGGTAGTAAACATTATTAAACATCTGAAAAGTAATAAACCTTCGGGTAATGATAACATCCCAGCTGAACTAATTAAATCTGGAGGAGAAGTACTATACAAATATATATTCCAACTTATCCTAAGGATTTGGTAGGAAGAAATTATGCCTGTAGAGTGGGAAGTCTCACTACGTAAAAAAGGAGACAAAGAAAATATTCAAAATTACCGTGGGATATTTTATCTTTTATCCTACTAAATCGCCTGAAACCATATGCAGAGAACTTCATTGGTGATTACCAAAATGGATTTCGCAGCAATAGATCTACGACTGATAACATATTTGCAATCAAAATGATAAGTGAGAAGGTGTGGGAATATAATCAAAGTATTGGCTATTTATTCATTGATTTCCTGAAAGCATAACTTAGGATTCAATTCATAGAGGCAGTCTGTGGAATGTCATGGCAGAATTTGGCTTCCCTTTTAAACCCATTAATCTGTATAGACTATGTCTGTTAGGTCATCAGCCCAGAGGCTGGTTGGATCCCCAAATAGCACCACCAAAGGCTATGCAGTTATAGGGAAACTGCAAAAACCAATGGCAGAGCCCAAATGAGGCGTACTAGGCAAGATGAGGAGTGAGGTAGTTTGCCATTGCTTTCCTCACTGGACCAGAAGGTGCCACTGCAGCACGACTGCTCCTATGAGCAACACCTTTCATAACACTCAGACACTAGTTGTGCTCTAATGCTATTACTCAGCACCACCCATACCCCAGCAGCTTCCATATTGTCACAGCCATGGATGAGACTGGGACGTCGATGGAAGCTACACTTTGCTCTGGCCTCTGCCAAGAGACGGATACAAAAATACTGCATCCATCAAGTAATGGCAACAGGCGGGATAGACTATGTATGGATGACAATACAAGTAGAATTCTCCTGAATGGGAAAGGCGTGTTCGATTCTCCAAGAAGGACGCGAGTTCCATTTCCCAACAGGGAGTTGAAAACTTTAGTAACCAGACGTCCATTTCCGCAGCGGCACATGGCTCTGACATTCACTCAACCTAAACCAAAAATGAGTACGAGGTTCGCTTCTAGGATAAAAGTTGGCAGAGCATTCTGTCCCATTTAATGCCGAAGTTACGGATTGCGGAAGCCTTTAATTTTCACTCCTCCAGGGGTCTCCGTGGCTGTACCGAGATGGTTCTGCTTCGGCTTTGCATTAAGGTGTAAAAAAGTACCATTATAATTCCGTAACATAATAAAAATATTGTCTTCTGGGTGAGAAACAAGTTAATGGATTATTTTATTACACGGACATCATTCACGACCTGACAGTTATTTTCAGATAAGCTGTATCTTACCAAAATGTTCTATTATCCAAACGTTAAGCTCCTCAGGTCACCCGCTTGGACAAAGTCTTTCACTATTTTATCCAGATATTGGGTTAGAACCCCTGTTATTGCAACATATAGTCGTTGCCGGGACAAAACCTCCTATGTGATAATATTTTTGGGGATATACTGACCCGCAGCACATACATTATGAAGGGCGAGATTGCCTTGACTATAATCACACAATATTGCACCTTAGATGACATAACCTTACCGGCCAAAGTTCTAAGCAAAAACATTTCACTTAGGAGGTTTTGTCCCGACAGCGACGATATGCTTCCTATCAAATGATTATTGATTCTCGAATTTGAGATAGTGAAAGTTTTATATACATCATATGGTGATATTCCTTTGTAAAATATAACGAACACAACGTAAATGAAGCCTATGAAAAGAGTGCTGTTGGTAAACCAGTACCTCATGTCGGTTCGGGAATATTCATCCAGATAAGTTTAATCTGCGTGTCTCTTGGGATTACAAAGGGATCCTCTTCTAAGAGCTACTCAGCACAAGCCGACGGTGAACTCAAATGTGTACTGCAGTCATTTGGAGGAATAACAAACCATTAGGTAGATGAGGTCAGCGAGCAGAAAGGGAAAAGTATTCCCCCGAGACAAAACGAGCCCCTACATCACTTTGATCATTTGTAGAACATTTTACCAAAATTGACTGCTGTATCTAAGTACGTTCAGTAAATTTACTGTGGAATGCACCTCCAAATTCTGCTCATGTCGGCCCCTAGAAAATCTTTGACTGTAAAATAATTTATTTCGACGCTACGAGGGAACATTTGGATTATATCCTTACCTCAAACCAACCTAGCTTTACGCGAACGTAATATTTAAGTAATTGTCAATAATATGAACTGCAGTCATGAGAAAAGAGGAAGGTGGTGTAATGTCTGGTGATATTCATTAGACCCAACCATGGTTATTATAACGAATATGGTATCTGCTACGAGTTAACACCATTCACTTATACATGAAAATCCTCAAGCCTCTTACCAGTCATTACACTGGGTCAGGAATGGAATGAATGAAGCCCCATCTAGCGGTAAGGATAGGAATTGTGCCGGCTGCCGAAGCCTGTCGCACTCCTCTGGGGCAATGATTAATGACTGACACATGAAATGATATTGGAGAGTGTCGCTGGAATGAAAACTGACAGGGAAAACCGGATTCCCCGGAGAAAAAGACTGTCCCGCCTCCGCTTTGTCCAGCACAAATTTCACGTGGAGTGGCCGGGATTTGAACCACGGAACCCAGTGGGAAGAGGACGGCGCGCTGCCACCTGAGCTGCGGAGGCTCTACCCGTTCATACATGTCTGTGTGAAATTGACTTGATGATGATGATGATGATAATCAACAAATATTTTCTTAGATGCATTTAAAATACGTCGCTCAGTACGCTTAATGCAATGTACCGGTATTTAAAGTATAACATTCAATCTTTCGCTTTCAGTAACCATTTCCACTCTTATACATATGTACTATGGTAGGCTCTAACATATTTTACCTATTTTTTCAGCATCATTAAACCACACGTTTACCGTGACACGTATGTTATAATCCAACTATTACATCTGCTTCTCGGAAATCGCTCAAGCATTATCGGGTTAAGATAGACCAAGTTTTTAACCCAATCCAAGCCCTTAATCACATTTTTTGCCATCAGTTCCTCACTTCATTTGAGACGTGACGAAGAGTAGGGTAATCCAAGGAAGTCAACGTCTCACTTTCAAGGACAACTTATTTTCTAAACTGGATTGTAAATTTACTGATTCATAATTCTTGCCACTTAGGCCACGCAGTCATTAAACAACCCTTATACATCAAATATTATGTTAACGCTAATTTAACTAGAACGATTAATCACTATCGATAGACCTGTCGAGCAGGCGGCTGTCACTGGCTCACCTAGTCTTTCCTTAAATGATTTCAGAGAACGTAGAAATGTATCAAATATCTCTCTGATCACTAATTTCTCCTCCTATAAACGTATAAATTTATCAAATATCTCTCCGTTCACTCATTCCTCATCCTATAAACGTAGAAATTTATCAAATATCTCTCCGTTCACTCATTTCTCCTCCTATAAACGTATAAATTTATCAAATATCTCTCCGTTCACTCATTTCTCATCCTATAAACGTAGAAATTTATCAAATATCTCTCCGTTCACTCATTTCTCATCCTATAAACGTAGAAATTTATCAAATATCTCTCCGTTCACTCATTCCTCATCCTATAAACGTAGAAATTTATCAAATATCTCTCCGTTCACTCATTTCTCCTCCTATAAACGCGTATTTGCTCCAATTTGTCCTCTTTATCTTTATTGTTATGATCGTCCCTGCTTTAAAAACTCCACGCAAGCTTATTCGTTTACTAATGTCATTGCAAGCCATCTCTCCACTGACAGCTCGAAACGTTCCACTTAATCGTGCAGTTCGTCTCCTTACTTCCAAGGTGGTGGTAATGATTGTTGGGGTTTTTTGTTTCTTACAATTGGGTTTACGTCGCACAGACACAGAGAGGTCTTACGGGCGACGATGAGATAGGAAAAGGCTTGGATGCGAAAGAAGCGGCCGTGGCCTTTAACAAGGCACAGCCATCTTCAGGGCTGGCGACAGTGGGGTTCTAACCCATTATATCCGAATGCAAGCTCACAGCTGCTCGCCCGTAACCGCACGGCTAACTTGCTCGGAGATTATTGTTTTAAGAGAAAGTACAGCTGGACAACCTTCCTATGAACACTAATGAGAGGGGAAAAAATTGAAGGAGTCCGACACTTTGAAAAATGAAGGGCCAAGCTTGATAGCTGCAGTCGCTTAAGTACGGCCAGTATCCAACATTCGGGAGATAGTGGGCTCGAACCCCAGTGTCGGCAGCCCTGAACATGGTTTTCATGGTTTCCCATTTTCACAGCGGGCAAATGCTGGGGCTGTACCTTAATTAAGGCCACGGCCGCTTTCTTCCCACTCCTAGCCCGCTCCCTGTCCCATCATCGCCATAAGACCAATATGTGTCGATGCGACGTAAAGCAACATGTAAAAAATGAAAAAGAGTATTGGCCAAAGAAAGACAAGGGTGACGAAGGGCATGAAAATTAGACTCCCTAGGCCTCGAATGCTCTAATACCGACGCGGTCGGAAAAGAACAAGGGTTGAACAAGGGAGGTCGAATAGGATAGACAAAAGTGAGGAACCTGGTACAAGTCAATGGAAGCACTGCCAGGACTTAACTCAGGGGACCGTGGTTGCCAGCCCACGCTCTCAAGTCGCCTCTTACGACAAGCAGGGGATACCGTGAGTGTTATTCTATCACCCCCACCCACAGGAGGATCCTTACTTCCAAGTCTTCCCAGTCTCAAGTTTGCAACATTTCCGTAACACTACTCTTTTGTTGGAAATGACCAGGGCAAATTGTGCTGATTTCCTTTGAATCTTTTCCAGTTCTCGTATTACGTAATCGTAGTGAGGATCCCATACATAAGAACCACTCTTATTTGGATCTTACCAGCCCTCTTCTTAACACCCTTACTGCAACTCCTGTAATTATCTTATGTATGCATATAAATATATGAAGCAACAACAACAGCGATGACAATGATGATGATGATGATGATGATGATGATGATGATGATGGTGACGACATCAACTTCTACCAAAACGAAACATTGTGTTAGTCTTTCTGCACGTGATATATACTTACAACAAACAAAAACAAAACCACATCGCACTACAGCCCTTGAAGGACCTTGGCCTACCAAGCGACCGCTGCTCAGCCCGAAGGCCTGCAGATTACGAGGTGTCGTGTGGTCAGCACGACGAATCCTCTCGGCCGTTATTCTTGGCTTTCTAGACCGGGGCCGCTATCTCACCGTCAGATAGCTCCTCAATTCTAATCACGTAGGCTGAATGGACCTCGAACCAGCCCTCAGGTCTAGGTAAAAATCTCTGACCTGGCCGGGAATCGAACCCGGGGCCTCCGGGTAAGAGGCAGGCACGCTACCCCTACACCACGGATATATACTTACAGTACTCGTTATTAATCTTGAAACCTTAATTATGGGGAAAAACACCCAATTCTGAACTAATTTGATTTTCAATGTGTGATTTATTTTACTTGTGTCACGTTGCGAGGAAAACACACAATCCAGTTATCAATTTTCTACGTGGTGGAGAGGGTAGTGATTAAGTCCAAATTGACACATTAAGCACGCGATATTCTTGACCCCTATGTCTGTAGTTCCATATATGAAGCAGTAATAAGAACAACGATTGTGAAGACAGGAACATATTTCAGGAACATGAAGCATTTCTCTCGAGCAATGTCGTTGACTGTGTAGTACAGTTGGTTCATCTTGTTTAATGTCCGGCACCATGGCTAAATGGTTAGCGTGCTGGCCTCTGGCCACAGGGGTCTCGGGTTCGATTTCCGGCAGGGTCGGGAATTTTAACCATAATTAGTTAATTTCGCTGACACGGGGGGCTGGGTGTATGTGTCGTCTTCATCATCGTTTCATCCTCATCACGACGCGCAGGTCGCCTACGGGAGTCAAACCAGAAGACCTGCATCTGGCGAGCCGAACTTGTCCTCGGACACTCCCGGAACTAAAAGCCATACGCCATTTTCATTTTTTTCATCTTTTTTAATGTACTGACATGCCGATATTCTGTGTTCCGGCATCAGTACACATCGTCTACACAAAGGAAACCTAAACCCATTGTCAATACAACCGGTTAACGATTTTAGCCGGCCAAGATGACTGCTGCCCAGGCGGAATATTGTAGGTCAAAAGTTCAGCCTTACATCCTTCTCAGCCGTGTTACTTGGGTTTATTGATAAGTGTCGCTGCCACTCACCTTTTAGTCCTATACCAGGAATGAAATCCTTGAACAAGTCGAGAATTTAACCAAGAACTTCTGAGTGAGAGACAGAGACGCTACGCCCACGCCACGGGGCTGCCAATGGAACAGTAAGTGTATAGTTTTAAGAAATTTGTTGTTTTACACTCCAGAGACGAAAGGTGATCAAAGTACTTGGTTTTTCCTTCAAATGTATACCGTGCTTATATTTTAATAACGTATTGCCTTAATGCTGGTATGTGACGAACTCCCGCGCTAATGGATTACTTGGCTCGATCCAGGTCGCTCGTGCTGATTGAGTAAAGTGATTGGCTGCCGTGGGTATTATTAGGTCATGACGGACTGGACTCAGCTATTCAGGAAATCACGAACGCCCTGCAGCAGATCCAGAAGTCGACTGCCAGCTACCAGCGTTCTTCCTAATTGAAATTCCCCCATTTTCCAGCAATTACCTTCACTAATTATATCACAAGCCTCACCGATTGCAACTTGACTGGGTAATGAATTAGAGCAAGGGGTTTTAATTTGTGTTTCTTGTTAAGTTTACAATCCTCATAGTGGTACATTAAACAGTTCAGCAACATTAGTGCGGTAAAAGGAAAATACTGTTCTCTGTGCAGTCTTGAGTCTTAGAAACCGCACTAGCGCCACTCAGCGGTCTAAGGTGCAATTAGCCATGACTGTGATTCAGGACTTCATTTAGGTTCCCGTAGAAATTCCTCACCGATGCCAGTCCTCTGAATCGTGTTAATGAATGCATCAGTAAGATAATTTTCGACATGGAACTATGCCAGTGTACCCATTGACATAATCTGGTATTAAATGAAAGAAAACTTTAACTCTATTTCTAGGATATGGAAAAGAAGTAATCAAACTTTGTTCATAGCGCCATTCCTCCCGTAATTGTAAACAGATCTGCAGTCAAGTATCAGGAAAGTGTTAAGAATTTAGGAATTTCTATGGATAATACTCTCAGTTGGTCCTTCCACGCTAAACATGTCAAGAAGAACGTGTGTAGTATATTGCATCAGTTTCATCGCAATTTACCGTATCTTGATTTTTCTGTGAGGAAAGATGTTGATTCACATCATAGTATTTCCTATTTTGGATTACAGTGCCGTGGTCTATAGTGATATTCCAAATAAATACGAAGCTCCAGCGAGTTCAGAATGCCTGTATTTTTCATCTTCGGCATTAGTAATGATTGTCGTGTAACATCTTACTACAAGACTGAAATTCAGCGGTAGACGATTCTACTTGCTTTTTCTTTTTTAAAAAAGAAGTGATATTTGTTAGTGGCGTCGACCTCTAGAGATCTTTTGCCACTACTTGCACCTGCATGTAATTGGAATTGCGGAAGTGTAGAGTGTTGAATGTGAGGAAAGACCAGGAATATTAATCATTTATAATTAAAAACCCCTGACCCGGCCGGGAATGGAACCCGGGGCCGCCGGGTGACAGGCTGCCGCGTTGCCTCCTACACCGCGGGGCAGAACATTCTACTTGCTTACTGCTGAGAATTTTACAATTTAATGCTCCCTCATATTTGGCTACGTCTCTTGTTCACAAGAGTCAATTGCATAATCGGATCAGTTTACACTAAAAACTCTTCAGGTTCCATAGCACAAAACTAAAGTGCAGTTTCTAATTTATTCTAATTGCCTCTTATACAATGAGTTTATACCATATGAACTACAGCTAAGTACAGTCGTTCAAATCTCAGAATAAATGTCTCAAATACCGCTGCCTTTCTACATATTTAGCCATGTAAGTGAATTTTACAAAATTATGTTTCTAAAATATCAAAAGGAATATTTTAACTTCCAGATAGGCTGCATATGGCAGACGATAAGTTTTAATCTTATTTATCATCAGTATGAAAATGAATCGTCCGACTCTGTGGTGTAGTGGTTAGTGGCCCTCGGAGGCCCGGGTTCGATTCCCGGCTCTGCCACGAAATTTGAAAAGTGGTACGAGGGCTGGAACGGGGTCCACTCAACTAAGTAGAGGTGGATTCGATTCCCACCTCAGCCATCCTGGAAGTGGTTTTCCGTGGTTTCCCATTTCCCCTACCTAACTTAAGGCCACGGCCGCTTCCTTCCCTCTTCCTTGTCTATCTCTTCCAATCTTCCCATCGCCCCGCAAGGCCCCTGTTCAGCATAGCAGGTGACGCCGCCTGGGCGAGGTTTTGGTCCTCCTCCCCAGTTGAATCCCCGATCCAGAGTCTGAAGCTCCAGGACACTGCCCTTGAGACGGTAGATTTGGGATCCCTCGCTAAGTCCGAGGAAGAAACCGACCTTGGAGGGAAAACAGATAAAGAAAAATGTGAAAATGTATCGATTTTGTGTGTGTCGTTTTCTTTCTTTCTTTCTTTCTTTCTTTCTTTCTTTCTTTCTTTCTTCTTATTTTGCTACTGGCTTAACGTCGCACTAACACAATGAAGGCATTTGGTTGGAAAAGGGTTAGGATTGGGAGGGTAGCGGCCGTGGCCTTATTTAAGGGAAACCATCTTCAGGGTTGCTGACGGTTGGATTCGAACCTAGCATGTCCCGAATGCAAGCTCACAGCTACGCAACCCTAACCGCGTGGCCAGCTCTCTCAGTGTACATTACGTTATTTTGTGTATTTTCTTCTTAGTTGTTAATTAGATTATCTCATGTCAATTTACGGATTTAAGTTTTGTGACATTTAGTACAGCCAAGGGGACCTTTGATCCTACTTGTAATTAATATTAAATTTCAAATTCCAAAATTTCATTTAGTACTATCGTGAAATCTGCCTCATAGCTTCGGCTAATTTTGGTAATTGGACTGCCATGATAATTAAGAAATGACTTTAAGTTGGGAAGAGACAGCTGTCGAGAAATCTCTAAATTTTCATAGTTGGTATGAGTTAGCCTTATTTTCTTAAGGTTGCTGAAATACCGGTGCAGTCGGTTGGCATTTGAGCCCTTGTCAAAACGAAAAGAAAAGCGAAGTGGCTACACTGTAAGGTTGAATTCAAGAGATGATGGAGTTCAAAACCTCCTGTCAGGAACCCTGAAAATGATTTTCCGTGATTTCTCACTTTCATATCAGATAAATTGTCTCAAATACCAAGATGGTAAACTAAAATTAAGTGTTCAATATGAGGAGTTGTGTAGACACATTTTGGCGGAAACAACATAATTATAATAAACTGCAATAATTTTCGCATATGTATTAATAATATGCACGCATTTGCAGAAAATACGCACACCCTGAAGGATTTGTCATTTTGTTGCAAAATTTGGCATACTGTTACATTTTGAAGCAGATAGTCAAATGATTAGCGTAGTGATGTGATTACTTGAACCGTCTTGCCACCAGAGGTCGTGAATGTGCTGCCACCCGCGGCCAATATACAGGCTCGCAGAGTCTACTAGTACGTAATTAGAACGCTGCTTCTTCCGACTGTGGCGAGCTCGTCGACCACTCGACCGTCGTTCTCGTTTGCAGTGGTGCCATGAATGACAAACCTAGACTGGTCCGGACTGTGCAGTGACGACGGCCGTGTTCGTGTCTGGAGACCTCGTGGTGAACACCTCGGTCTTGCTTTTGCTGTGGCGCGGCACATCGTCCCCACTGGTGGTGTCCTGGTCTGGGGGGGGGGCTTCGCATACGAGAGTCGGTCACCCCTAGTAGTGATACGAGGGACATTGACAGGTCAGCGATATGTGCAGGACCTACTGTAGCCGCATGTAATGCTCTTGAGGGCAGGGATTCCAAAAGGCAGGATAATGTTCGGCCGCACAGAGCAACTGTATCACAAGAAAACCTCTGCAACATTGTACACTTCCGTGGCCTCCCCGATCGCCAGATTTGTTGCCCATCGTACATGCCCGGCATCACCTGGACCTCACATTCATCGGTCTATGAGTTTACACGACCTAGAAAGCCAGTCATAGCAAATATGGACAGATATGCCGAAGGGTACAATACCAAAACCGTATGTCTTCTTGCACGCTCGTATCTCGTCTACGGGGCGAGTTGGCCGTGCGGTTAAGAGCGCGCGGCTGTGAGCTTGCATCCGGGAGATAGTTGGTTCGAATCCCACTGTCGGCAGCCCTGAAGATGGTTTTCCGTGGTTTCCTATTTTCACTTCAGAAAAATGCTGGAGTGGTGTCATTATGTGAGGAATACCATGGGTCTGCGTTAGCTGTGAGTGGTGTCATTATGTGGGGAACACCATAGGTCAGCGTTACCTGTGAGTGGTGGAGCTGTACCTTAATCAAGGCCTCGGCCGCTTCCTTCCAACTCCTAGGTCTTTCCTATCCCATCGTCGCCATAAGACCTATCTGTGTCGGTGCGACGTAGAGCAACTAGCGTATCTCGACTTGTATTCAAAGTAGAAGCGGAGCCACAGAGTACCACTTTAACTGTTCAGTATTCCGCAATAAATTACCGTTTTGCTCTGATATTGTAATCTCTTGCTTACATTGATGTTACAACCACTCATATTTTCATTCGATTCCGACAACTCCTCCCTGGTGTTCAATTGTTTTTGCATATTAGTGTATATTTCAAAGGGTGATAATGATGAATTACCGGTACGTCTCACAGTTTCGTGTAATTATAAATGATAATTTCTGAATAAATTATTTAAGTTTTTTGGACGATCTGTGAAATTATCTACAGTATATACTGTCCAGAAAATTAAACATGCTAAATCATACATTGTTCGTCTTCATACTTCTTCTTTATCGGTTTTATTGTTCTTATATAATTAATACAGAATACACGGCTTTTATTTCCCCCAGATGATCACCAAAAGAAATCAGTCATGTGCCCGAACAACATACTTGACTTTAAAGTAAGAATATTGTCATTCTTGTAAATATACTAGAGTAAGTCAAAAAGTAAGATTCTGTGTTTTATTGCACAGAAAATGAAAAGGAACTGAGCTCGTTCCAACTTATGTATCTGATAGTTTGTGGCCACACCGATAAATTACACTTGGCTACAAAAGTCAGTGTTTCAGAACATTGGCACATCGACCGCTAATTCATTTTGTGTGGCTATTTCTAGCCCTTGTAAGGCAGACCCTCCGATAAGAGTGGGCGGCATCTAGCACGTGTGGGGTAAGTTGCGTCTTATTGTGGTAGAGGACAGTGTTATGTGTGGTGTGAGTTGCAGGGGTGTTGGGGACAGCACAAACACCCAGTTCCCAAGCCGAAAAAATTAACCATTTAAGGTTAAAAGCTCCGACCCGGCCGGGAATCGAACCCGGGACCCCTGTGACCAAAGGTCATTTAGCCACGGAGCCGGACACATTGATTGCTGCAAAATGATAAAGTTACTGAACAAGTGGTTATGGGATGAACTCCTTATAGTGACCCGTTTTTTGCGGGCAAAACACAGAACTTGTCAACATTCTCAGGAGGATTGTTTCTATATACAGATGCCCCAAGGGCTCTGAACTATGGAGCGTGGGGTGGCGACCACGGGACCCTCAGCGGAGTCCTGGCATTGCTTCCACTTACTTGCGCCAGGCTCCTCACTTTCATCTATCCTATCCGAGCTCTCTTGGTCAACTCTTGTTCTTTTCCGACCCCGACGCTATTAGGTTTGCGAGGGCTAGGGAGTCTTTCATTTTCACGCCCTTCGTGGCCCTTGTCTTCCTTTGGCCGATATCTTCATTTCTCGAAGTGTCGGATCCCTTCCATTTTTCCGTCTGATTAGCGTTATATAGAGGATGGTTGCCTAGTTGTACTTCCTCTTAAAACAATAATCACCACCACTACCTCTATATACAGAGAGTAAGTAACGTCTGTCCAACAAGCGCGGAAGTACTGCCCTGAAATTTCAGAAGCTCGAACGACTCTGAAAGTTGGAAGAGCGGATGCTTTCGTTAATGCCATGGATGAAGTGGAGCGAGGGGAACCCCGTAATCAGTTAGAGGTGTTCAACGAACAGAGCACAACTTTCTGTTGTCAAGGAAACGACACGCTCATTTTACGCTGTGACCAATGCTTGAATCACTATGACGATTACGTCGAAAAATATAGGAGTGATACCGAAACAATGCATTTTTTATATATTTACCTGTTTATGTTCAAAACATTATGGAAATTTACTTTTATACGTGAAATGTCTTTCAAGTTGGAGCTGGCCTGGGGTCTACGGTGAAAAATAGATGTGACACTGTTCATATAACAATAATAATAATAATAATAATAATAATAATAATTAATAATAATAATCACACAGCCCTTCCATTGTTTACTTTACCTGGACTCTGTTTTACATTGACGACGCATTCTCTGTGGATCAACATGTTTTAAATTTTTAATTCACTAATGATGGGCCTTAGTGTCCGAAAACTAGTTACGAAGTGGATATTTGTGTGCAGATACGACTGTTAGATAATAATAATAATAATAATAATAATAATAATAATAATAATAATAATAATAATAATAATAATAAAATGTTTTTAACATAATGACTGATATTTAATAATAACAACTCAGCTTGTCATGTAATACAAAAGCAATATTATAGATCAAATAGTATTAAATAAAGGAGAATGGTTCTCATATTGTTTCAAAGTAGAAGAATGAATGCATAAGATGTCACTACGGCAGCTGACGTAATGCGCATGACGTCATCACAAGATGACCGCTCACTGAAGATAGGCTTTTGGCGATCGGAAGTCAGTTGCCGCGCGCTGTAGCTTCGCGTGGAGATGTTGCACAGAGAGGAGTGAGGTATCATTTGTTTTTGCAAAATCTATCAGAAAATACCAGAACAATTAAAATATAACTGTAAATAACGAACATATTGTGACTGAAAGAAATTGAAATGGCGTATGGATTTTAGTACCGGAAGTGTCCGAGGACATGTTCGGCTCGCCAGGTGCAGGTCTTTTGATTTGACTCCCGTAGACGACCTGCGCGTCGTGATGGGGATGAAATGATGATGAAGACGACACATACACCCAGCCCCAGTGCCAGCGAAAATACCCAATGAAAGTTAAAATTCCCGACCCTGCCGACAATCGAACCCGGGACCCCTGTGACCAAAGACCAGCACGCTAACCATTTAGCCATGGAGCCAGACTGTGACTGAAAATTTTAACTTAATATCCAAAAATGAACAACTCGTATATGACCAACAAGCGGATAAATGCCTGTAGAAAATATATGCAGGAGGAAACTAGACTCAATAAGGTATCGAACAAGACCAAAAGTGCAATCGAACGAGTGAAGCCGGGCTGGGTGGCTCAGATGGTTGAGGCGCTGGCCTTCTAGCCGCAGCATGGTAGGTTCGATCTTGGCTCAGTCCCATGGTATTTGAAGGTGCGCAAATACGTCAGCCTCGTTTCGGTATATTTACTGTCAAGTAAAAACTCCTGTGGGACCAAATTCCGGCACCTTGGAGTTTCGGAAAACTGTAAAAGTAGTTAGTAGGACGTAAAGCAAATAACATTTTTAGAACGAATGAGACGGCTACGAGAGCGTAGCTAACTTGAGCCTCTTGTAAAAACAAACAAGAAAAAGAGGTTAGCGTTGCAGTTCGATCGTAGTCGAAAACATGCATATCTTACTTCCCGTGTCATTCACCGTTGTTCAATATAATTTCCACAATTGCTAAAAATTGTGCTAATAAAAGTGTTCATGGATCAATAAAATTATGTGAAATTTAATATTTTTATTATTTTTAATCCCAGTATCGATAAATTTTTCACGTAAATAACACTTGTGGCTGTACCGAGCATGGTATACTACGTCCATTTATTTATTTATTTATCCTAATACGGTTTCTGGGCGGGCGGAAAAATGCTTGTTGTTTTAAGGAGCCTAACATCTAGGTCATCGGCCCGGAAAAATGTTTAAGTCAACTCGATCCTAACATTGAGACCGCCACCTGTTACAGAAGGCGAGGTTTGCGCTTCATTTGTCATAAGGATAGAACAACATGCATAGGGTAATATGGATACCGTACCTACTCTATCATATATCATAGGAGTTTTACATTCAGATTTAAGATTTTTGGAATACGTGCTTCAAGATTTGAAACGAGTTACTACTGGTAATTTAGCTGCAGTTATTGTGGGGGAAATCAGATGCAAACGCAACTCAGTCGAACCACGAACGCCGTAGTTCAAAACTGAACCACTCGGTTCTACCAGGTAATATCTGCAGAGTTAGGAAGTAAATGAGTCAAAGTAATCGAGTTATGTGTAACTAATACTTTGATAGTAATTTTTACTTGTAATAGTTATTGTTTACAAAATGTAAATTTTACTCGTAATTTGCTGCTTGCAGTCGTTACATTCTAGTAAACTACGAGAGCTTCTTACTTCAAACATTGATATAGGAATTAGAAAGATGTTTTTGAAGACTTTTGTGTGGAACGTGGCATTGTATTGAAGTGAAACATGGACGATGACTAGCTCAGAAAGAAAGAGAATAGCAGCTTTTGAAATGTGGTGTTACAGAAGAATGCTGAAGGTGAGATGGACAGATCGAATCACAAATGAAGAGATACTGAATCAAATTGGTGAGAGGAGATCGATTTGGCTAAATTTGACGAGAAGAAGAGATAGAACGATAGGACACATCTTAAGACACCCAGGACTTGTTCAGTTGGTTTTTGAAGGAAGTGTAGGTGGTAAGAACGGTAGGGGTAGACCAAGGTATGAATATGACAAGCAGATTAGAGCAGATGTAGGATGCGGTAGTTACGTAGAAATGAAAAGGTTAGCACAGGGTAGGGTGGCATGGAAATCTACATCAAACTAGTCTATGGACTGATGACTCAACAACACGACGGCTGTAAATATAGTAATGGCAATATTGATAGAACGCAATATTTAATGAACTAACAAGTACAATTATTGCATTACATTCTTTCAATGCAGTCACCCCCAGAGCGTCCGACTCGTTGGCTGAACGGTCAGCGTACTGGCCTTCGGTTCAGAAGCTCCCGGGTTCGATTCCTGGCCGGGTCGGGGATTTTAACCTTAATTGGTAAATTCCTACGGCACGGGGGCTAGGTGTATGTGTTATCTCCATCATCATTTCATCCTCATCACGACGCGCAGGTCGCCTACGGGTCCTGGGATATTCCGGCACTAAAAGCCATACGACATTTCATTTCATTACCCCCAGAGTCTATTACCTTTTGCTCAATGTCCGGAAGCCATTGCAGACCGTTGGCAAGGCGTCCTCTGTTGATGACAGTGAAGGAACGCCGTACTGCGCGGAGTACAGCTGCCACTTCAGGAAATCGGCGACCTCCGAGGGATTCTTTCAACTTCGGAAACAGTTTGAAGTAACAAGGACTCATGTTCGGAGAGTACGGAGGGTGTTCCAAGAGCCACAAACGCTACCGTTGCAATAAGAGCTTGACATTGTTTGCGAAATGACAACGTGTGTTGTCATGCAACACGACAGGGCGACCGTCTCGCAATATACCTGGACATATGCGCCACATAGCAGGACGCAAACGTCGCTCCATAAATCTGATATAGCAGTCACCGTTGATGGTTTGTCCCTCAGCATGCGTAAAAATAACACCCTTGTAGTCGTGTGCCACGATCGGCATAGGCGTCACCCCACTGGGTTCCTGTCGAAATTTCTGTGGACATAGCGAACCTGGGTGACGCCATTGCCGCTTTAATTCAGGCTCGTGCCCACTTCTCATCAATGGCGACAATACGCTGCAGAAATGAGTCTCCTTCGTTGCGGAATCTGCCCAGGTCGATCCCATCCAGTTCATATCGGTGCCGTTTGTGATCGTCGGTGAGAACCCAATGGGATGCTATTTTTTCTCGTGTAAAAACATTTCGTCAGTATGTACCCCACTGTGTGATGACTGAGACCAACCTCTCCGGATAATTCCCGGACAGTCCATCGATGGTCTGCGGAAACGAGACCACTCACAATGTCAATCTGATCTTGAGGAATGGATGGCCGACCTGTGCGATGCAAACCCGAAGTCCGACCAGCACGAAACTCCTTGACCCATCGTGCAACCGTCCTTTACGGCAATGCATACTTACCATAGGCTTCAAGTATTCCTCGATAATATTCTGATGCATTTTTGCCACGGGCAACCTCGATTTTAAGGGGGGAGACGCAGCTTAACAAAGGAAAAATTAGGTTAATATTCATTCGATTGTTAAATATGCTACAATTGATGTTGACAATTGCTGCACATATCCCAGTATTGGCATGCTTCCCGGCAACCAGAAGCAACTTCAATAATGTCAGAATTTTAATAATTTTAATATTTTAAAATAAAATATTCAAAATGTCCCACCTTTTTAACAATACATCACTGTTTCCCTTATAAATTCCAAGTTTATAAGAATTTTCGTACTTTCCCTTTTTTAAGGTGTGTATCAAAACTCCAGCTACAAAATGAACATCAATCATTAACATAGACTGTGATTTGGATTTTTTGTTGCGTTTTTATTCTGAGCATCAGAAAATATGAATAGCTTTTTAAATAAAAATGTTATATAAAATCGAATTTAAATCCTGTTGATCTGAATGAGGTACAGATTGTAGTACAACACTTTGGGAGGAAACTCTGAAAAAATCATAATTATCCGTGAATCAGTAAGACAGTTATGAAGGAAACCGTGATATGTTGTTAAAAAGGCGGGAAATTTTGAACATTTTCTTTCAAAATGTAATAATTAGAATTTTGACATTATTGAAGTGGCTTCTGATTGCTCTTAAGCATGCCAAGCCTGGGGCATGTGCAGCATTTGTCAACAACGTTTGTAGCATATATAACAATCGAATGAATATTGGCCTATTTTCCCCGTGTTGAGGTAGGTCTTCCCCCTTAATCCACGAACGCTGATCACCTTTTCAAAACCGGTTTTAGAACAGTAAAATCGACACTCATCACTTGAATGCGACACAGCAAGGACACTCGCAACTGGATGCCCGTCAATGCACACTGCACATCCACAACAGTGCCACTTGACCGCTCCCATATCGTACCTCCTCATGCCCGATCTCCTGCGAGTGTCTGGACTACGTCGCCCGTACTTTATTTACAGCCCTCGTGTATAAACCGCATGGCAGCATATACGAGAACAATATGAGTGTTGATGAAGATAACGTTTTCATTTCTACTACAGCTGAACCATAGCTTAATCGGTGCAGGATGGGGGTAATTTCGTACCTCTCCAGTATTTCCACATACATCAGTCTTGACCTACAATATCCATCACTTCTGGGGATGTTCTCAAAGTAAACTCGCGTCTTCACACCGAGATGGAGTAGCTCTTTTCAGGGAGATCTGCAATGGAGGTGAGCAGCACGTACCATTTCAACCACATACCAGCCCTCCTCCAATTCTTAAATATCTGAATGTATCGTGGACGGCAGCTAATAGTACAAACCGTTCCGCTACGAAGATGGACTTCTTAAAATTAAGCACAGGTATTCCTTCAACTAACCCTGTAGAGCGTCTTTTCTACAAACACATTTACATTCCCTCAAGAGGTCGTTGTTGTTGTTGCTATTTGCTTTACGTCGCACCGACACAGATATATCTTATGGCGACGATGGGATGGGAAAGGCCTAGAAATGGGAAAGAAGCGGCCATGGCCTTAATTAAGGTACAGCCCTAGTATTTACCTGGTGTGAAAATGGGAAACCACGGAAAACCATCTTCAGGGCTGTCGGCAGTGGGATTCGAACTCACTATCTCCCGATTACTGGATACTGGCTGCACTTAAGAGACTGCAGCTATCGAGCTCGGTTCAAGAGATCGAGACTTAGCCAGAGAATTATAAGAACCAAATATTTTATAACGTAAATGGAATATGAAAATTATGGGGAAAATAATTTCGAAAATTTGTAGGTACTACTTTTAGTCTCGCCTAGTGATGATAGCCAGTTAACGTCTCCACACTATGAGAGCAACATAAAATGAAGTAATATATTTTTCCTTGAAAACTTTCGTTATCATTCCAGCCCCATGTCAACGATTTTCTTAAGCCTGGCATTCTGTGAAGTAATTATAATTTTTATGATTACTTATTCAAAAACTAATTTGTAATTGAGTAAACTATTTCTCAGATAGCCTTACTTTTTTCTTGTAGTTTTCCCATCTGGAGAACTTTAAATCACCTGAAACATGGATAAGACGCAACTTGAGAATTCAATTATAAGTATTGAATTCTGGAAAGGGTAAATATGGCTAATGTGCTTACGATTATGCAGCAAGATCTCATTTTAATCACTGTTGTGAAAGTGGAACCAGAATTTCTACAACTTTAAGACGGTCAAGGGAATATAAATCCGTCCATTACTAGATTTATAGTAGTAACAATTAATTATAAGCACTCTAGCATTCAGCCGCTGGCTCGTGTTGCGAAGGAGGGTGGCTAGGAAAGAGTTATTCTGTTGTGAGTCTTCAACGTTTTCAGATGTTCCTTTATACTCCCTCTGGCGCCGCTGTGCCATCCCCACCCGCCCAGAGCAAGGCGCTAGCCACGTTTTACGACTAAGTCTTGCCTTGACAAACAGTATCTTGGTCCATGTGGAAATTATTTTAGTCAGCCATTTCTTCATTTCCGAGTGTGTTATTTTTTCAAAATTATTTTGTGCTTTTGCATGTAGCAATTTAATCGTAACGAATAACTGTGTTACTTTAAACTTGATACGAATACAACTTTAGTTGTGATCAGTCGTAATTGAAAATAAACACACGGGAGGTTGTCTATTTCACCTTATTAGTGTGTATGGTAGCATTATGTTAAAACGTTCTTTTACGTAATTCTGCTACCACAGGAACAGTAAAACCAGACTCTTAGATTCTGGAGAGTCTGGATGGACACACAAAGAAAGGGAGTCGAAAACATCTGGCCTGCTTCGCCCAAACACTAAAACCATTTTCGGAACACTTGACATAAATGTTTTTCTACGAGCAGGAATGTTTTATGAACTATAGCAAACACTAAACGAACAAATATTATAGTTACTAGCACTGCAAGAAACAAGACTGGCTGACGAAAACAGAATGTATTTCGGGTACTAAAGACCCTCCAGACGTAAAACACACCACTTTAAGGAGCCGCTTTTGCAGTCAAGAAAAAAGAACTAAATTCAATAACAAAAGTACACAATAATCAATGCACACATGCCAATCAATGAGGACAATAAAACAGACTGCAAAAACGTTAAAAAATCTGGAAAATACTGACAGAAATAGTATCCAACAATTTCTCAAAACCACGTCAAAATCTTACTAGGCGACTTCAAATCACAACTAGGCAAAGAGAGAAAATACAGAAAAACAATTGGAAAATTTCCATTACATAAATGGACCGACCAAAGTGAAGCAAAAATTAGTCAACTCTGCAGGATATTCAACCTTAAAATCATGTCAACACATTTCAAAAAGAAACCATCAAAACAAATGATATGGGGATCACCGAACACACTCACCGGCCAATGCCAAATTGATCATGTAGCTATCACTTAACTAAATCACAGAGAAATTTTGAATGTTCCTGTCAGAAGGGGTGCAAACATAGACTCAGGCCATTGCCAGAAAAGAATCAAACTACAGTCAAAACCTCAGAGATTCACAGAATAGAAACCACAAACCCAAAATTTCACACCACGAGGACCCATCCATCTCTCACAGAAGAAGTTGAGGAAAAAGGAGGCTAACAGTTGGCAATAACTCATCAAACTGATTACAACAGCAGAAACACTGCTTCTTCTACAGAAAAGAATAAGGCACCGTTTTTGAAATTAGGAATGTGAATAAGCAACAATTGGAACAGCAAAAAATACAGAGAATTTTTTTTTTGCTAGGGGCTTTACGTCGCACCGACACAGATAGGTCTTATGGCGACGATGGGATAGGAAAGGCCTAGGAGTTGGAAGGAAGCGGCCGTGGCCTTAATTAAGGTACAGCCCCAGCATTTGCCTGGTGTGAAAATGGGAAACCACGGAAAACCATTTTCAGGGCTGCCGATAGTGGGATTCGAACCTACTATCTACCGGATGCAAGCTCACAGCCACGCGCCTCTACGCGCACGGCCAACTCGCCCGGTCAGAGAAAAATTACAGAACATTCTTAGCAGTGAGGAAAGAGACAGCTCAATTAATCAGGCGGACCAAAAGGATCAGCTACTTGAAATCGAGAAAGACTTTCAAAGAAACAACACGCCAAACTTCTATAAGAACTTCAAAACCAAGTCTATCGAATATCAACATCAAAGTCCTTGCTTCAAGAAAGGAAATGGGCTATTTGTACTAAACAACCAATAAAACTGCAAGGAACCAACACAAAGATTTCCACCATAAGAACCTGAAAATACTCATCTAAATTCATTACCACCAGATGAAGAAGAAATCGCAAGACAGATCAAAAGACTTCAAAACAATAAAGAATCGGGTGAAGATGGATTCATAGCGGAAGTCCTCAAATATCTTTTTATTTAATCTGCTTTACGTTGCACCGACACAGATAGGTTTCATGGCGACGGTGGGATAGGAAAGGGCTAGGAGTGAGAAGAAAGCGACCATGGCTTTAATTAATGAATTAATTTGCCTGGTGTCCTGGAGCGTGAGACTTTAGGTCGGGGATACAATTGTGAAGGAGGACTAGTATCTCGGTAAGGTGGCCTCACCTGCTATGCTGAAGAGGGGCCTTGTGTGGGGATGGGAAGATTGGAAGGAATATACAAGGAAGAGGCCGTGGCCTTTAAGGTAGGTACCGCCCCGGAATTTGCCTGGAGGAGAAGTGGGAACCAAGGAAAACCACTTCGAGGATGGTTGAGGTGGGAATCGATCCCTCCTCTACTCACTCGATCTCCCGAGGCTAAGTGGACCCCGTTCCAGTTCTCGTACTATTTTTCTGAATTTCATGGCAGAGCCGAGAGTGGACGTGGCAGCTAATCACAACACCACGGAGGCGGACTACAGGGCGAGTCACCTGACATTACAATCGGCAATATTTCTTAAACGATAAGGAATTTGGAAAAGCAACTTTCATAGACAGAACATCAGGAGAGGGACTCATGAAATTAGAGGATACAATTAACAAAAAATGAACAGAAGTATAATTTTCAGCACAAACTTATGTACTTTTAAATGAAAATCCCCTTTCATCTTTAGCATAATTGAATGCGGGAAAAATAGATTAATAAAGGAGTTTGTTACAATGCAATACGTTAATTTAATCCCGAGTAACTGTAACGTGAAGTTAACTCTTGAAAATATCTCAGAAGTTCATTCGCGTGTTGTAAGAAACATAAACCATAACCAGAGAGCAGCACATGGCTGTGTGTAAGACTACAATATCTCTGTATTAAGAACAACGAAAACAACCATATGCTACTCCGATTCCTGATAATGATGATGATGATGATGATGATGATGATGATGATGATTGTTGTTGTTTAAAGGCGCCTAACATCTAGATCATCGGCCCACTCTCCCTCTCCTACTCCCTCTTCCCGTGAATGGTAAGATTTGAAGAAGAAAGGGAATTGCAGTGAACATATCCCGTAACGAAGAGCTGACGAAGTGAAGTCGGACAGGACAGATACTGAAATCAGAAAAGAGAGTCTTTAAGAGAATTAAGTGGAAATAATGCGGGAGTGAGCTAATATCTCACGCTGTGAGCCTCCATGAAAAGTTGATGAGAATCAATGACGATAGCATTTCAACCCAGCTGCTTCCTCATTTGCCTTACAGTGACCAGAACTCCTTTAACACTGAGCGAGTTGGCGACTCTGTAAGTCATGTTGCAGAAAACTCGCATTCGAGAAATGATGGGTTCAAATTCCTACGACCGCAGGGTTAAGATAGTTTCCATAGTTTCAACATGGAGTTGTTGACTCTAGCCCCGTAAACCAGATACTAGCAAACTAGTATACCTCATTAAAAAGGTAATAATGATAAATTGAGGACAGCGGAATGGCATCGTCAGAGTTCTCACTAAAAGGGTCGTGTTTCGAATCCATGTGATATTTTAAAATGAAAATTCACTTCCCTGTGGCTCAGATTTTGCGTAAAACTAGAGGTCCCATCACTATCCTCACGACCGAGCTCGATAGCTGCAGTCGCTTAAGTGCGGCCAGTATCCAGTATTCGGGAGATAGTAGGTTCGAACCCCACTGTCGACAGCCCTGAAAATGGTTTTCCGTGGTTTCCCATTTTCACACCAGGCAAATGCTGGGGCTGTACCTTAAGGCCACGGCCGCTTCCTTCCCACTCCTAGCCCGTTCCTGTCCCATCGTCGCCGTAAGATCTATCTGTGTCGGTGCGACGTAAAACAACTAGCAAAAAAAAAAAAAAAAAAAAACTATCCTCACGGTATCAACAGGGACATAAAATCAAGTTAGTTTGCTTATTTGATTTAAACTATTTTTCTTAGGACAGTGTACACTAGGTAAATTATACGGGTCCATGGCTAAATGGTTACCGTGCTTGCCTTTGGTCACAATGGTCCCGGGTTCGGTTCCCGGCAGTATCGGACATTTTAACCACAATTGGTTAATTACACTTGCACGGGGACTGGGTGTATGTGCCATCATCATCATTTCATCCTCATCACGACGCGCAGATCGCCTACGGGCGTCAAACTAGAAAGATCTGCAGCAGGCCTCTCCGGAGGCCACGCGCCATTAAAAATATTACTAGGTAAATTGCAACACGTCCGCCTCTGTGGTGTAGTGGTTAGTGTGATTAGCTGCCACCCCCGGAGGCCCGGGTTCGATTCCCGGCTCTGCCACGAAATTTTAAAAGTGGTACGAGGGCTGGAACGGGGTCCACTCAGCCTCGGGAGGTCAACTGAGTAGAGGTGGGTTCGATTCCCACCTCAGCCATCCTGGAAGTGGTTTTCCGTGGTTTCCCACGTCTCCTCAAGCCAAATGCCGGGATGGTGCCTAACATAAGGCCAGGGCCGCTCCCTTCCCTCTTCCTTGTCTATCCATTCCAATCATCCCATCCCCCCGCATAGCAGGTGAGGCAGTCTGGGCGAGGTACTGGTCATTCTCTCCAGTTGTATCCCACGACCCAATGTCTCACGCTCCAGGACACTGCCATTGAGGCGGTAGAGGTGGGATCCCTCACTGAGTCCGAGGGGAAAAAGCAACCCTAGAAGGTAAGCAGATTAAGAAGAATAAGAAGGAGAAGAAGAAGAAATTGTAACACGTTGAATTCAGTTTCAAACACGTCTCTATTTTGCCCACCCACTGCCTGTGGTCTGCTTGCTTCAGGAGCCTACAACAAATTTGACTGATAACTTCTAGATAATTCATAAATCTGTTACATACAGGATGTGAGTTATATGACAGACAAGGGTGGGGTGCCCGAGGGGTGGAGGAAAATTCACTGTTCTCCACGCGGGGAGTTATTTCAAGATAAGGGACACAAAGCAAGGGGGTTAACAGATTTGAGGGAGAAACAATAGAATTGGGAGTGACAGAAATTCTGCTATGAAATATATAGAACAGACTTCGCCCTTTGTTCTCTTTGACGCCGTTACAAATTCCATTTGCGTAATTTGATAACAGATAGACATCACTTGCTGTAATGGAATCCATTTCCATGACGAGATATCCAGAACCCGGTGTTTTAGTAAATAATGAATAGTTAACGTACGCACAGGAGAGTTATCCCAAAGCAAATTCTGGTGGGAGTATAGACGTATGGGCAGACACAGGTGTAGCAATGCACAGTGAGTACAAAGGTACAAAATCCCAATGCGTATATATTCACAAATAATGAGTATTTCAGTACATATTTAACATTGAATGGGTCAAACCTCCTGGAATAACATCCACAGTCCCAGCGTATACATGCCTGCCTTTGGCTATATCAAATACTGGAATATGTCAGTCATATTTAACTTCACGCTCGACGCTTCCACCCTTGTGCAGAGCTGAATGAGATCTCTGATTGCATTTCTGAGCACGTTTCTCATGGCTGCGAGACTCGATTCTGGTCTCCCCTATACTGCTGCAATAGAGGTGTTGAGAGGAATACGCAACATTTTGCCTCGCCATTATCAATCGTTCTACATCATGGAAAATTATGTAAGAGCCTGTAAATGCATTTGTCTGTTCGATACGTTAATAATCGCTAATTCTTGTTATGATATGCTTTATTAAAACTACTTTTTGTTATAGATTATATTCTGGCTCGACTTCGCATAAAATATATAGCCTGATATTTTAATATTTGCTTACGTTTTTCTTCTATATGTGTTACGTCGCACCGACACAGAGAGATGGCGACAAAGGAATAGGAAAGGACTAGAATGGGGAAGGAAGCGACTGTAGCCTTAATTAAGGTATAGCCCCGGCATTTGCCTGGTAAGAAAAAAGAAACCAAGAAATCCATCTTCAAACCTGGCGACAGTAGAGTTCTAACCCACTGTGTCCTAAATTCACATACATAGAAAATAGCAATGTATTGCTGCAGTTAACGTGGGATATCGAAGGCACTGATTGCAATGAAAGTAAGATGATAAAATAAGACAGCATAATATCGCTGTACGCCTGACGCCACTTAGGATGTCCACAAGATGACAAAATGAGTATCCCTGTGGGTTGGGGCGGTAGAATACATCCACGGTATTCCCCGCCTGTCGTAAGAGGAGAGTAAGGAAGAGGCCAGGGTCTCTCAACTTGAGTGCATGAGTTGGCGACCATGGTTGTCCTAACTGAGCCTGGCATTGTCTCCGCTTACTTGTGTCAGGCTCCACCTTTATTATCCGACCTACCCTGGTCAACTCTTCCGACAGTATTAGGTTTTCGAGGCCTAGGGCGTGATTCATTTTCACGACCTTCGTGGTCTTTCTCCTTCTTTTGCCGATGCCTTCGTTTCTCGAAGTGACCGATCTCTTCCATATTTCCTTCTGATTAGCGTTAAAATAATAATCACCAACACAGCTTTCAAAATGAGTTATTCTGAACAGGAATCCGGTAGTTTCCTTGTTTGTGTTCAGAAAAAGGTTATATTAGTAGCATGTACGTTTATATATGGATGATCAAGTTACATACTATTTTCCAACATAAATATTGTTATATATTCATATAGCTACTGTCCGTGTTAGTAAATTAGGTACGTAGAGCGTGAAATTCTGTTCGTGCTGAAAAAATATCATTTTCGGTATAAAGTGCTTATACACTGTGTCCCAGTGTCCGGCTCCATATCTAAATAGTTAGCGTGCTGGCCTTTGGTCCAGGAGGTTCCGGGTTCGATTCTCGGCCGGGCCGGGGATTTTAACTTCATTGGTTATTTCCGATGGCTCGTAGGCTGGCTATATGTACCGTCTTCATCATTAGAATTCATCATAGACGCGCAGGTCACCTATACTCAAAGACCTGCATCCGGCCTCTTCGCAGGCCACTCGCCATAATTAAGGGTGTCCCAGGAGGAATGATCAATAATCAGGGATGTGACAGGAAAGATCGTTGGAAGCAAAAACTTCATATGGACATCTGCCCTACTCTGAATGGTTTCCATGATAGAACACATTTAATGTACATTTGCTCTTAGGCACGTATGTGTCTTAGCAACCTAATCTTTTTGACGTACTAGTCTAGCCCAATCTACCTCGTTGCTTTCCCCCTGTGGGTGGGGGCGGTAGAATAACACCCACGGTATCCCCTGCCTGTCGTAAGAGGCGACTAAAAGCGGCCCCAGGGGCTCTGAACTTTGAAGCGTGGGTTGGCGACCACGGGGCCCTTAGCTGAGTCCTGGCATAGCTTCCACTTACTTGTGCCAGGCTCCTCACTTTCATCTTTCCTATCCGACCTCTCTTGGTCAAGTTCTTTTCGGACCCTGACGCTATTAGGTTTGCGAGGGCTAGGGAGTCTTTCATTTTCACGCCCTTCGAGGCCCTTGTCTTCCTTTGGCCGATATCTTCATTTTTCGAAGTGTCGGATTCCTTCCACATTTTCCCTCTGATTAGTGTTATATAGAGGATGGTTGCCTAGTTGTACTTCCTCTTAAAACAATAATCATCACCGCCACCACCTCGTTGCTTTCAGCCTCATTGCTCGGGAAGTCTTTCTGCCATTAAACTAACCCGTTGAAATGGCGTATGGCTTTTAGTGCTGGAAGGTGTCCGAGGACTTCGGCTCGCCAGGTGCAGGTCTTTTCATTTGACACCCGTAGGCAGCCTGCGTGTCGTAATGAGGATGAAATTATGATGAAGACGAGACATACACCCAGTTCCGTGCCGGGGTAATTAACTAATTATGGTGAAAATTCCCGACTCTGCCGGGAATCGACCCCGGGACCCCTTTGACCAAAGGCCAGCACGCTAACCATTTAGTTATGGAGCCAGACACTAGCCCGTTAAACGCGCTGTTGTCCATGGCGTGTTGTGCGGGATTGAGAGTGTATCAGGGAGAAGCATCGGTTAACTGTGTTTGTACACGCACTGGCTAAAATGCCGCACATCTGCAGGAATGAAGAATATGCAGATATGGTGCATGTTTACGGCTTCTGCGATGACAGTGCTCCTGCTGCTGTCAAGAAATACCGTCGGCGCTTGCCGACACTTCAAATATCTGATCGTAGAGTGTTTAGCACATTGCATGAAACAGGTATTCTTCCAAGTCTCCATTTTTCTCCTGAACGTGCAGTTCAACAACCTGCGCAGGAACAGCAACACGTTGTTGAAATGATGCAGCGTAGCCCTACTACCAGCACACGGCGACTTTCTGAACGTGCCAATGTTCCACGAACATTTATATGGCGAACATTACATGCGAAAATCCTGTACCCATTTCGAAACCTCAAACAGGATGGGTGGGTAAGACACATACTGGCCCAAGAACAAATGTGCATTAAAGGTATTCTATCTCTGAAATCCTTCGGAGCAGGGCATATGTCTATATGAAGATTTTTGCTTCAAATGATCGTTCCTGTCATATCCCTAAATATTGACCAATCCTCCTGGGACATCCTTTATAACTTTAAAATAGATTTATCGCTATATTTCTACAGTGCATACGCTAGATCACTTACATCAGCATCAGCTAATTACTCCAAGCCACACAGCTATTCTTCAGCAGTGTATAACATTGCTGTTGATTTTACTAAATTTAGGATATATTAATTGATCATTCACCACTCTTGAAAGTAACATTTAGTAATAGTCATAATGGTGATGAATATGGTGACGAAGATGATAATATAATATGCTTTCCGATCTAAAGAGAGCTTGAAGATGGCAATTCCCTCTTGAAAATTACACTCTATAACGTGCCGGTAAATATACTGACGTGAGGACCGGTACCCATATTTAATCACTCTTAAATGGCAACCGATTGCTCTGAGATTCGATTCCGCTAACTTGACCTCAAAAGGCGAGCACCGATCAACGAATCCATTAAAGGATGCATAAACCTGAAGTCATCCATCTCAGAATTAAAAAAGGAAAACGAAAAGTTCCGATTTGTTGGAAGATGGAAAGCGGAGATCTGGACTAGAATCAGAAGCACACACCTTTCAACTTGTCCGTTTTGTCTCTGGGTGACAGAGTTTAAATTTACAGTATGTTAAAAATGATTTATACTGCTTCCTGGTTTTATTCAGGACCCATTACAGCACAATCTGATTACCCGCACGGAATAAGCATCATTCTACGCTAAGGCCAAGGACATCGTCCAATTGATTCTCTCTGGGTACAGGTATAACGTTCCAAGAACTGTGATCAATTCTGTTTTATATTAATGGCTGTGTTTTAGTAACCCTTGGCGTAACATTTGCATTTCTAGGAACGTAAATAGGGCTCACTATTTCCTTTTGAACCAATCAATCGATCAAGCAAGCAATCAAATGTTAATGTACTACAGTAGACTGTATAATTCCTCTGATATTAAACTGACTGTTTAATCAATATTGTGTTGGTATGACCATTCCTTACAGAGCCCCTGATGAAAATTACTGAACACCTAGGGAGAATGACCAATTATTGTAATTGCCCACACACACAGAAAAATGAAAATTAAAATTCACGTCTCTGTGGTTAAGATTCCGCGTAGAACTGAAGGTACCGTACATATGATTAATTACGCTGCCAAGTCACCTAAAACATGCATACAGGGTGTGGGGAAAACCACTTTCTATAATCGTAATCCGTGATAAAAGGCAATTCAAATGAGGATAGAATCCAATCCCCTTACTCGCAATTTTTATACAGAGTAAATAACAGGATGATGATTTGTTGACGTATTGCTGCAGTTTGCTCGTCTTCCTGTTCCCAAGATATCGAGTTCGATCCCGGGTGAGCGCGGTGACATAAGACAGAGTTTAAATGCAACAACTGGGTGTCCTTGTCTTCCATCATGTTACAGAACTCCTGCGGGACGTAATTCCGACACCCTGATGTCTCTTAAAGCATAAAACAATTGTATGATGTAAGCGATTATCATTATTATTGGTAGTAGTAGTAGTAGCGTATACGTAATTTGTGCTACTGGTGTAATTGGTTGTCTTTAAATCCTCCCTTCTTTACCGAAACAGATTTTCTTTTCGTCCTATATCAAAGCTTATCTGGAGAGTGTTTGTTCAGACTGTTTTATAGTTAACCTTTCACGAAATATCAACAGCTTAATGTTCTCATTATTTCACCGTTAATTTACTGCCGCTATAACTGTAAGACGTGACTTCTATGCGAGCCAGATGGGAGCCGTACACGACTGCCTTGCCAATGTACGAATAACGACGTCTGAAAATCTTTGGCACTGTATTGTTCAGGAAGTAACGGCACGACAGAGTTTCCCTATGGCGGACTTCACAGAGGTGTCTTCCACTACTCCAGCTACCGTGAACTTTATTATGTACATCGCCGGATAACTCTGGCCTTAAATTCACGCATTACTCACTAATGTTCAGTTTTTCAACGAGAGAGATTTAAGGTTGAAGCTTCTATTATCTTTTCAACTATCATGTTCTTTGTCTGGGTTGGACTGTGCTGTTTTCTAGTTACCTCAGGTCGAGTAAGGATGCACCAGCCGCCTTATAAGGACTCCGATAGTAAGAAACATAGCCTACATTTTCAAGAGTAGCATGCAAACAAATTGTGTTAGCGTTTGCGAAAAACCATCTTTGGAGAATTTCACAAAGTCCCGGCTCCTTGGCTGAATAGTCAGACTAGTTGGAGGGTTCCGTGTTCGATTCCCGACCAGGCTGGCAATTTTCCCCGCATTTGGTTAATTCCTCAGGATCGGTGACTGGATATTAGTGATTGTCTTAGTACATTTCTATATCTACATACATCACATCACAATACGAACCTCTACAGAAACACGCGGTAGTAAAGACACCCCTGTACAAAATGTTGGTGTCAGCAAGGGCATCTGGCCGTGATATTAGGCTTAATCCACGTTAGTATCGATTCCAGATATTTGTGGAAAGATTAGGAATGAAAAGAGACCTTTACAGCCCTAAGTACATTACACGATGATTCCGCGATGGAAATATCATAAGTATTCTATAGACGTCGGTGTTCTGAAAGGATCAGTTCTTCTAATCGCACGGAATTGCACGTTCAGAATTCATTCCTGAGGGCATATCTATATTGGCCTATACAGGATGTCTCAAACATTTTGGGTCGAATTGAAACATGTGATAATGGGTCCACAACCGATTGTGTTGAGGTAGGGAACCAATGGTCGGAAATGCATATTTATTGTGTTATGGACATACACATAAAACACCGCATAGCAACAACATAGCTGATAGAAAATGTGCAAAGTAACGACCGCCAGTCTCAATGAACGCATAGCATGAAGTTCTGCCGCATTCTCTCAAATATCCCAACGACTTGACGCAACCACAGAGGAAAAAGCCCAGAGGCGTGAGATCCGGCGATCGCTCTGGCCATGGGACAGGACCTCGCCTTCCAATCCAACGATGAGTGTACTTGTTGTTCAGGTGCTCGCGGACATTAACATCGAAGTGGGCTGGTGCACCGTCGTGTTGAAACCGCATCCTTTCGCGGACAACAAGGGGTAGGCCTACAGTCTCCAGAAACTTTGGCAGCACATCTTGCAGGAACACCAGGTAACGTTGACCAGACAAACGGAGAGGTAGAAAATAAGGTCATTTAGGTGATCTTGGACAATGCCCGCCCATAAGTTGACAGAGAATCGTTGTTGGTGGCTACCGATGTGGGTGGCGTGGGGATTGTCCTCACTCCAGACATGGCTGTTGCGGCCGTCGAAAACACCATCAGGGGTGAACGAGGCCTCATCCGTGAACAATACAAGCTGTACAACGTTCGGCACTACAGCACTGCGGTGGATAATCCATTGACAGAAGTGAACGCGGGGCTCAGAATCCGTTGGTCCCATGCATGTCTGCCAACTCGGGTGACGAGTAACGTTCCATCTTTGACTAAGCGTCATGCACTGTACACAGTAACACACCTCACCATGGAGACATCACAAGCTGCCTGATGGAATGGACAACTGACACCCGGGATAGTGGGGTGCATACTGCACAGGTTAATGCGCAGCATGCGGTTGTCTAAGTTGTGTACAGCACGTCTGTTTAGTGGAGTACGCTGTTTATCATCCTCTGCTTGTTCCAGTATACAACAGACACCCGAGATCTTTGCAAGAGTGCGGCAGAATTGCTTGCGCCGTTACACTACATGCGTTGAGACTGGCGGTCGTAACTTTGAACAATTACTATGAGCTACGTTGTTGTTATGCAGTGTACGCTGTGTATGTCCATAATACAATAAAAATTAATTCCTGACCATTGGTTCCCTATCTCAGTATATTAGGTTGTGGACCTACTTTCACCTGTTTCAATTTGACCCCGAAAGTTTTGAGTCATCCTGCATAAAATAAAAATGTTTAGTCTGTGCATTGCTCAGAAAGTAAACAGAATGATATTTCTGTAACGGTCGTGTCCACAGCAACAAGGAAATGTACTTTTTCATTTTACGTCCTGTCTGTCTGTCTGTCTGTCTGTCTGTCTGTCTGTCTGTCTGTCGGTCTGTCTGTAAGCCCATCACGAGAAAATGGCTGAAGAGAATTTAATTAAAATCGGTATGTAAAGTCGGTGGATGAGGCACTACAATCTAGGACAGGACCTCTCAAACTCCCAAAATTTCACTCGTGCAAATCGAGGCGCAAGAGCTCCGTGCACTGTGCATCTGTCCCGTTCGGCTCGGCTCGGACCAACGCTTCGTCTCTGGGTTACTCGGCTAATCTCGGGTAAACTCGGCTCGGATTTGGAGCGCTACGGAGCAAGTGAGGAAGAGGGAGACAGGGGGAGCGAGCGAGACAGGCGTTGGGGAAAGAGAGAGACAGCGCTATTGCTCCAAATCGAGGAGTCTGCACTGTGGTCAACCAAGAGAAGTTGTCTTTTGCACCGTGCACAGTGCATGCACCAGACGCATGCACCCTGAGAGGCCCTGATCTAGGATATAAATAATTTTATTCACACTGAGTGATATAGTAGTTTCAGGGAAGGCCCAAAATTTAATTCTTAAATATTTATGTTATTAATGGTCGTATTGGTAAATACTACATAACTAAAGTTGTACAGATTTACATTTCCGATCATTTATGTCATACATTTTTACCGAACCGGCTATGATACCAAGGATATTCATGAATTTCAATTTTTGTTGCCAAGTCCATATCAACGCCGAACCACGAGAAAATAGGTGAACAGAATTTAGTGAAATTCGGTATGTAAAGTCGGGGAGTAAGGCACTACTATCTAGACTATAAATAATTGTATTTACGCTGGATAAAAGGGTAGTTTAGGGGAAGGAGCCTGATTTATTTTTGTATACCTATGCTATTGGTCCATCGAAAAGTGATACTCCCACGTGTCGCGTCCCAGGTGGCGGATAGGGGGGTCCTAACCAGCTTGCCGGCGGACTTGAGGGAAATAAAATACCTCTCGCGGACCAAACACACACCCCCTGTAGGTGGGGGAGGCAGACAAATAATTCACCCACGGTATGCCCTGCCTGTCGTAAGAGGCGACTAAACGGGGCGACCAAGGAATGATCCAATTAGAACCATGAAACTACTTGTAATAAGTACAATCACGCAGGGAACACCATGGGTCGCATTTACTTGCTCGTAGTACCACTATGTTAGGTACGCACTAGGTTTGTGATTAGTAGCGACAGTGTGTGAATCAGTAGGTAGGTCCTACAGTACCCGTGATTCGTACCCCTATATGAGCGACACCATGGTTCTGTCTTACCTATGCTCAGTTCCCACTAAGCGAGGAATTCCACGGGATAGTACGAGTTCCTGTGGTTAGTCCACTTTGCGTTGCCTGCAAATAGCGCCGCAATGTGCGAAACACCATAGGTCTGTGTTACATGTGCGCAATACACTACCTGTGAATAGTACCATAATGTGTGGAATACCGCGATTAGTAGCGCAACCTTACACATAGCATGGTTCTACTTTCCTAGCGATAAATACCATTATGAGGGGCCGATGACCTGGATTTTGAACTCGTTTCGACTATAAGCATAATCGAGTCAGCATCGTGCTATAGAAGCAGTCCCTTGGCCAGTAATACTATTGTTTTGTGCCAGCGTCTGTGCATGTGAGGCACTGTGGGTCGGATCCACTGATCGTTTCAAATTCATATCCGTCCATCCATTCATTCTACGTCCTCATGCTTTGAATTCTGGTCAGTGGAGGAATTTGGATTTTTAAGTTGTCATTTCATTTCGCCTCATTTCTTACCATTAGGGGCCGATGACCTCGATGTTAGGCCCCTTTAAACAACAAACATCATCATCATCATCATCATCAGACTTTTGTTGTTTAGTCCATATCAACGCCGACATGGAAATATTGTTCAGTCGTGTTGACTGGCGGTGGTTTTTGTCTTGATTGTCTTAAGGTGTAAAACCGCGTGGTCATCGGTCCATCTCGACAAGGAAAATTGGGAAAATGATTATAAAAGGTCGTACAGGAACGATCGTTTGAGGAATAGGACAAGAGATAATCATGAAAGAATGAGAGACACTCTTTACATTAGATGCCCTAATACTGTATCACAGAGTCGGAAGAATACTAAATGTGAAGCCCTACAATCTCGAAAGCTCATAAAACTGATCAACAATAACATTATATTGACCATTTTTCTGATGTGATTTGTCTCTTCCAGTAGATGGGGGTTCTTCTTCTTCTTCTTCTTCTTCTTCTTCTTCTTTTCTTCATGGGGCCTCTAAATATTAGTTCCTAATTAGCGTCGATCTTTTGCTACCATGTTTTTCCTTCATTACCACCTAGATATACCTGCTCCTTTCACAAAGCTGCAAGTTATTCTTATTGGGTCTTCTTGCATTTTTCTCTCTCTTTACCAGTTAGTTCTAGAGTGGAGAGTCTGATTCTACCCAGCGCCCCACATTCCAAAAGTATGTGTTCAGCTGATTCCTCTGAATCATTGCATTTCCTACGTACGTTGTCTTTTATTACTCCAATTCTGTGTAGGTGTTTTTTCAGATGGCAGTGTCCTGTCAACAGTCCTACTACCCACCTTATATTTTCTCTGCTGAGTTTGAACAGTTCTTTAGTATGCTTCTCGTTTGGTTCTTTTATCAGTATTTTCCAGTTTTCCACTTGTTTCTTTTGTACCCGTCTTCATATGTAGTGTCGGGCTTGTCCATAGGCAATCCCGCAGATAGGTTCTGGGTTTAGAAAATGTGTTTCTGCCCCTTTCCCGGCCAGTTCATCTGCCTTTTCATTTCCTTCTATACCTGAATGCCCTGGTACCCATTATAGATTGCGTCCCGAGTAAAACAGCATATTGGCGGAAAGTAGCTGGGGAGATAGATCACTTCTTGCATGCTATGTGATTTTCAGCTACGTGTACTACAGCTAGTCAGTATATAAAGAACGAGTTGCATATGGATATGTTACATCACGGGAGTCTATCCATCATAAGTGGCCTCAGACGTGACTAAGTAGGCAGTCATACCTTCTCCATTACAACGCGCTTGCACATCGGACCCTATTGGTCCTTCACTCACCAAACTGTGCTCTAAAATTCCGCCTGCTCAATGGACTACAATCCCAGCGATGTTTTCCTCTTATCAAGAATTTTAAAATTGTCAAAACCGACGTCTTTTGTATCAACAAATAAAGGTAAAAGTTGTATCATAGCGAATATTATAGGCAGTTGCAAAATATAGCTCGAGCAGTGCTTCCAGAATCTTTAAAAACGCTGGCAAAGAGTACATTCATCCAAGCGGATTGCTTTGGAGATGGATGTTCATCGGTCTTTTGAAGTATTCTTCATAAGAGACTACGTATAAGCCAAGTCTCCGATATTTAATATCCTGCTTCATAAAAGTCTCTGCTCTCATATATAAGAGTCTCGGGACCTCGTGATCAACAGTACTATAAGTGAAGTTTGTTACTGGGATTGGTTAAATTTTGTGGTGAATTGGGAAACAATGGAGAACCACTTCTTGGACGGCTGAGGTGTGTGTGTTACTTGAGGCAGTGCCACTCAGATCAGTATTCAACTCGTGGAAGAATTGAGAATTGGCCTGGATGAACCTTCACGGAAAACCGTGAGATGTGGTACAACATAGTAACTTAAAAATCATCGTTTTATAACACTTTCTGAACTAATGTTTGATAGTAAGTCATCGTTACATCCTAACGTAGCTGCCATAAAGTCCTCATCTGAAATCCTTGAAGTATCCTGGTCACGCTGAGGAGACGTGTCCCTACCAGCCAGTCGCTGTTTGAACGGGCGTGACCTCTGGCATAATTCTGTATAATTTATAACTTTCAGTCGAAACTACACTTGTTTCCCTCACGTGCACAAGTTATGACTCTTGTTTGGCGCAAGTAAAATAGCAGTACGTGCCAACTTTTTGTGTGCCACATAAACCGTAGTAACCTTCTAGCCTGACGTCACAATGTTCGGAAATCCCCTCCCACATTTTCTCGAGACATATATCGCCCCATTAACGCTTGGCACAAACTAAAGGAAGGTTTCAAAGAGAGAGAGAGAGACGTGAATGAGGCAACGCACTGTTTTCCTTCTTGCACGGTTTGTAATACGGCCCATGACAGAGGAAGGTTAAGCATCAGTAAAGTCGGATATCGACGGGGATCCTATATGTCCACAAAGTTTCGAAAAATATGCATACAATAAAAGTTGTAGAAAAAGCCATTTTCACCATTACCTGTTCAGTTCCTTTTCTCACCGAGCTCGATAGCTGCAGTCGGTTAAGTGCGGCCAGTATCCAGTATTCGGGAGATAGTGGGTTCGAACCCCACTATCGGCAGTCTTGAAAATGGTGTTCCGTGGTTTCCTATTTTCACACCAGGCAAACGCTGGGGCTGTACCTTAATTAAGGCCACGGCCGCTTCCTTACCACTCCTGGGCCCTTTATTTCCCATCGTCGCCATAAAACCTATATGTGTCGTTGCGACGTAAAGCCACTAAAAAATAAAAATAAAAGAGGTTCCTCTTCTGGTGAAGTGAACCATTACCGATATATCTTCGAAAAGTACAAACAATAATAATAATAATGACTTGCATCCGGGAGATAGTAGGTTCGAATCCCACTATCGGCAGCCCTGAAGATGGTTTTCCGTGGTTTCCCATTTTCACACCAGGCAAATGCTGGGGCTGTACCTTAATTAAGGCCACGGCCGCTTCCTTCCAACTCCTAGGCCTTTCCTATCCCATCGTCGCCATAAGACCTATCTGTGTCGGTGCGACGTTAAGCCCCTAGCAAAAAAAAATAATAATGACCGAGCGAGTTAGCCGTACGGTTAGGGTCGCGCAGCTGTGAGCTTGCACTCGGTAGATAGTGGGGTCGAATCCCACCGTCGACAGCCCTGGAGATGGTTTTTCGTGGTTTACCATTTTCACACCAGGCAAATGCTTGGGCTGTTCCTTAATTAAGGCCACAGTCCTACATTCCTACCCCAGTCATATCCCATCGTCGCCATAAGACCTGTCTTAGTGAGTGGGACGTAAATTTAATGGTAAATTAGTCTACTACAGTCACCACAATAACAAATTTTCAGAAACTTTTCAACATGCTCGAGAATACGGGAATGATGACCTACAGTTTTCTCATCCCATAATTTTTTTATTTTTTTTTTTTGCTATCGGCTTTACGTCGCTCCGACACAGATCGGTCTTATGGCGACGATGGGATAGGAAAGGCCTAGGAGTTGAAAGGAAGTGGCCGTGGCCTTAATTAAGGTACAGCCCCAGCATTGGCCTGGTGTGAAAATGGGAAACCACGGAAAACCATCTTCAGGGCTGCCGATAGTGGGATTCGAACCTACTATCTCCCGGATGCAAGCTCACAGCCCATAAAATTAGTCCACTACATAATTACATGGGAAGTGTCCTGTTTATTTCGCTACCACTCAGCTCCGCTAGATGGGATCATTGCTCAGGAGCTGACTATAATTGTATATAGTCAATGCTAGTTACCTATATGACAAAAACCAAGTTAATTGTAGCCCAGTGAAAAATCCACAGCCTGTTTCCAGTCATTTGACCTGGTCAGGAATGCAATGAATGTAGCCCCCATCTATCGGCGAGGATAGGAAATGTTCCGGCTACCGAAGCCTGTCGCACTCTTCCGTGTAGCCCAATATCAGGTGTTTTTATACATGATGCATGATCATAAACACTAACATACAAGAAACAGCTTCGTTCATGACGGGCACTAATCATTTTCTCCTCCCCATGCAGCGCGACTATAGCTCCAAAGATACTTTTCATCTGATCTGACGCATAAATTATTTCAGAAGTGAGTTTGAGACCGCAACGACGAGCTCATATGCCTGCAGGGAAAGACCGTCCTCTTGAAACGGGGCATTATCTCTCTTGCGACAGTACGACTCATCACGCGTATAAATAAGCTCTCACTGCGGCTTTCAACATTGTCTGTGGCGATACAGACGGTGTCCCCCTGTGTGGTCTTGGCCTGTGGCAGAAAGTGTGGTAGCTACATCCATAACATTGAGTGCCAAGACAACACTATCCTGTCAACACACTTAACAAACCAGGGACGGAGTTATTGACATGTGTGGAGCGTATATCTATCTACTCCAGGCTTAGCTGAAGGGTTTGGAGGGTTGACAGAAACGAATTCCCCCAATGTAAAGATCTAAGGCTTGAATCATGATCAGAGTAAAAATACAGTAGTTCCGTGATTCAACAGACTCTTAAAATATATGTACGAAGTTTACATACACAGTGTTATATTTATTACATTAAAAATACTGCTATCTTCGTCGAAACCCAAACTTATGAAACGACAATACAATTCAACGAAAATTCTGCTTCGTTTATATTTAACACAGTGCCGAAGGAATTTGGTCACTATTACAGCTATTGCTTTCTCACTGTCCAAGTTATACATTCCTCATAATTATTATAGTAGTATAATATCCTTTGGACCGAGCTCGACAGCTGCAGTCGCTTAAGTGCGGCCAGTATCCACTAATCGGGAGATTGTGGGTTCGAACCCCACTGTCGACAGCCCTGAAAACGGTTTTCCGTAGTTTCCCATTTTTACACCAGGCGAATTCCGGGGCTGTATAGCAAGAAAAAAATCCTTTGAAGATGTCAGATATCTCTTAGAAGTACAATTTACTTTTCGTTTTGTTTTCAACGGAGAATATCATTCAGCTTCCTCCTGCTAGAGGCTGTCCAGTTGATGAAAAGTTCCAAACATGATGATTTTTTCCATTCAGTCCAGGCCAACACTAGGGCACATTATGGATCATGGCTCACCAGGTTGTTCTGTTCCCTACAGCTTCCTAGGTATGATATATTGGCGTCTCGTCAGTGTTGATGGTGTCAAAGCAACGGATTCTTGTCATCGTTCACCTCTTATTCTTCCAAACATGATCGATTTTTCCAAAAAACCAGCATGCATGACATGATCAAAATATGAGGAGATGCTGTTTAGCAATTTTGTGTTCTGGTAATATCCTTGGACTCATACGGTCAAGGACGGCTATGTTACTGATTCTTACGATCCACAGAATGAACAAGAACTTTCTCCATCACCTTAGTTAAAGGCTATTAACTTCTGCTGGTCGGTTTTCTTTAGCATCCATAATAAGCGTAGGTTCCGATGGTAAAGACCATGGCATTATTTAATCGATGTAGTAAAAGATTAATGTTTTCTAGGCGGAAAGGTCAGTTGTTTCGCATGTCGCTCAAAACTCTTATACAGATGGCTCCTCAAAGTCTAATAAAAACCTTTACACCTACCAAGGTCACCGTGCTCACAAATTTGTCATACAACCTGAATAGCTTCCGGAACTGTGAAAATCTGGCTGTTATTGTGCCTTTAACTCCAACCATAACACCCACCACTACTATAAATGTAGATCACACGTTTCTTTATAGTATGGAATTATGGGTTCGTTTGCGTCGCATTTTAAAAATAAATATACGCTAGTTGGGTTTCAGAAGTCACAGTTCCGCACCGCCTGTGGGCGGGGTGGTAGAATACACCGATGTTATTTCTTACGTGTCATAAGAGGCAACTAAATGGGAGATCAGGGGCTCACGACTTGCGGGCGTGAGCTGGTGACCATTCTTTTTCCTACCTGAGTCTATTTTCACTTTATTTACTTCAGGCTCCTCGCTTTAATCTTTCCTGTCCGACTTGCCTTGATCAACTCTTGTTCTCTTCCGACTCCAACGGTATTAGGTTTGCGAGGCCTAGGGATTCCTTCTTGGAAGGCTCGATCCTGCCTCAGTCCAATGGTATATGAAGGTGCTCAAAAACGTCAGCCTCGTGTCGGTAGATTTACTGGCACGTAAAAGAACTCCTGCAGGAGTAAATTCCGGCAACTCGGCGTCTCAGAAAACCGTAAAAGTAGTTTCTTTTTGCTTTACGTCGCATCGACACAGACAGGTCTTATGGCGACGATGGGGCAGGAAAGGCCTAGGAATGGGAAGGAAGCGGTCGTGGCCTTAATTAAGGCACAGCCCCAGCATGTGCCTGGCGAGAAATTGGGAAACCACGGAAAACCATCTTCAGGGCTGCCGACGGTGGGATTCGAACCCACTATCTCCCGGATGCGTGCTCACAGATGCGCGGCCCCAACCGCAGGGCCAACTCCCCCGGTGTAAAAGTAGTTAGTGGAACGTAAAAACATATTATAATTCCTTCTTTTACACGCCCTTCTTGGTACTTCCCTTTACCGATACCTTCATTTTTCGAAGTGTACCACTTGTTCCATTTTTTACTCTCATTGGTGTAGGGCGAGGATGGTTTCCTAGTCGCACTTCCTCTTAAAACAGTAATCACCACCACTACCACACTCAGTTCTAACGGTGGGGTCAATTATTAATCAATAAGTCGAGTTTGTTGGAATGGCTGTCATATATTTCCGCTTGAGCGCAGGTCCATACACTGATCAAATTTAAGCTGCTTTGTTTGACACATAATAATCTAGAACGCTGTCTAAACCGGCAACAATCAAGTGACCCTTAATAATAATAATAATAATAATAATAATAATAATAATAATAATAATAATAATAATAATAATAATAATAATAATAATAATCCGCCTCTGTGATGTAGTGGTTAGTGTGATTAGCCTGCCCCCTCCCCGGAGGCCCGGGTTCGATTCCTGGCTCTACCACGAAATTTTAAAAGTGGTACTCCGTGGTTTCCCACTTCTCCCCCAGGCAAATGCCGGGTTGGTATCTAAGTTAAGGCCACGGCCGCTTCCCTCCCTCTTCCTTGTCTATCCCTTCCAATCTTCCCATCCCCCCCCCCCCACAAGGCCCCTGTTCAGCATAGCAGGTGAGGCCGCCTGGGTGAGGTACTGGTCATTCTCCCCAGTTGTATCCCCAGACCCAATGTCTCACGCTCCAGGACACTGCCCTTGAGGCGGTAGAGGTGGGATCCCTCGTTGAGTCCGAGGAAAAAACCGACCCTGGAGGGTAAACAGATTAAGAAATAATAATAATAATAATAATAATAATAATAATAATAATAATAATAATAATAATAATAATAACGTATGGCCTCAGGTACTGTCTGCAGGAATTTAGATTCGACGTCATCTAGGCTGTCTCTGTGTCAGTTTCGACGTTCCGTATTACTCTGCCAGATGGCAGAGAAACGGATCCCTGTGGGCGATATATGCCTGAGTGTTAATGAATTTTGTCGAGTAAACATCAAACGTGTCGCCATAGATCTTTCACATGCAGACATCGTACGACGTGGAGTGTTGAATGGACTTTATTCTGCCCTTCTAGATTCCAATTACATCTGCCAGGTTTGAAACCGAAGGAAGCGTAGTAAATTAGAGTTACTTGTAATTATGATTACTACTTACAAATGTCATTTTCGTTCCGTATTGACTAACAAATTATTTTAACATCAACAAGCCACGCTTATCCAGTGACCTTTTTATTGCCGGTTAAAGTGCGGTTTTCCAACATGTTTTTCTGTATTGTGTGTTTTTTCCGGTATTTTGTTTTGACAGTTATCTTTTTAACAAGTATTTTCTTAGTGTAACGGCTGAAGATGACCTAATAGGGTTGAAACATGTACTGATATTTTAACTATTTTTGAAAAATATTGACTAGGTGCTCTTTTCAATAAATTCCTTTAATAGAATTGAAACTGTAATTAAAAAGATAAACAAATTGAGGATTAATTTCGCAGACTTAGACGAAAACCTTAACATTTTTCAATGAATGGGTGAAGCATCAAATATTTTCTTCTCCGTTTTTTCTTTTTTCTTTTTTCTGTTGGTAAAACGTCGCACTGTCATAGATTTTCGGCGACACACCCAGGGAAATTATTATAATTACCTGGCCAGAATCAATTTTTCACATTAGGGGCTGGTGTTGAACCTTTATCATGCACTGAACCATTCTAAGTAAAAAGACTATACATATAACTGGCAGCTCAACTTGCCTTCAATTTCAAGTTTTTATATCATCGCTCAGTCACTATCACTGTCATAATCACCTTCTTCTTCCGCGTCTTCCTCCTCTTCCTCTCAGTCTTCTTTTGGCAAAACATTTTTAATGTTTTTTTTTCCTTTTTTATTTGGTAATGGTCGAATGCCAGTGACAAAAGGGTTTAAAGATACGAGAATCATTTTCAATATATCTTCTATATTTTCTCTTTGTGAGCTTTCCCTGGTAAAATATTATCTACATTCTTTATATCCTTTATCTGGCTTCAGAAGGATGCAGCTCTTAGTTACATCTAGACCATGGATGAGTACTTTTTGTATAGTATCTTCATTAAATATTTATGTTTAACTTGTAAACTTTCAGTGCCATGATATACTGTCGCTGCGCCTGCGAACCCCGCTATGTGAAGATAATATGGGCGAAATACTGACCCGCAGCACATATATCAGGGAGTGACAGTTCTTTGAAATTACTCGCACAATATTGAACCTTAGATGGCAGATTCTGAGGTGACGCGCTCGTGAAGAGGTCCAGGCAATTCCATCTGAAATGCTAGTAAAAGTAATGGACAGATTCGTTCGTCGACTCAGTGCGTGCATCGCAAGGGACGGTGCTAAACGACGTGATTTTCAAAAAATAAAAATTATACATGACTTGTGTTATAGTGGCATAAAATGGCATTATGTTACCTATCAATTACCACTCTAGTCATTTACATACCCTATTTAGTGTTACTATAGGACCTATACTAAATTGGTAGAATGCTTCTGCCGGAACCTGTATTTCTTCCGCGCAGACTAAACTGTTGACTTGAGATTTTTTACTTTTCGCATCGGAAATGAAGACATTGGTCAATAAACTGGCGTGAACATCTACAATTGTCCATCCCAATAAGTTTATATAGTATTTTTAATGGGTCTTCAAACTCATAAAACGACTATTATTGATGGTTATGAATCGTAGTTGGAGACAACACCACTACAGTAAAAGAATAATAATTACGGTTAAGTTTTCAAATATGTACACCGAGAAACACTCTTATTTCATAGAATAAGGTTAACGATTTACAATGATACTTGTAACAGCCGGGCTGAGTGGCTCAGAGGTTGACCCCAACTTGGCAGGTTTGATCCTCGCTCAGTCCGGTGGTATTTAAAGGTGCTCAAATACGTCAGCCTTGTGTCGGTAGATTTACTACGTGAAAGAACTCTTGCGTGACAAAATTCTGGCTCCTCGACATCTCCGAAAACCGTCAAAAAGTAGTTAGTGGGACGAAACATATTGTTATTATTTTATTATTATCATTACTAATATTTTTATTATTACAACAGATTGCAAGTATTGGTCATGATGGAAACGGTATTCATTTGCTCAAAATGTTGAGCACTTGACTATTTTTCATCCTTCAAATTACACTATTATAACCTAACTGGTGCCGCTATGAAGATTATGGCTGACATGTCGCAACAACATTTCGTCGTTGGTACTCGTGATTGCACTGAATTTACTTTTTAATGCATTGGAGTATGCCCCATCGATCTACACTGAGCACAAGCGGTGTCTGTTTATGGTTTGAAAATTTCCTTCTGCATACCTGCCAACTTTCCCGATTTAGGCGGGAGACTCCCGATTTTCGACAGTGTTTTCCACCTCCCGATTATTCTATTGTTTTTCCCGATTTTAGCTTCAAACATTTGTTTTTAAATCCTGCCATTTCAGCTTTGTACGCCCGCCTCCGTAGCGTAACGGTTAGTGTTATTAGCTGCCGTCCTCGGAGGCCTGGGTTTGATTCCCGGTACTGCCAGAAATTTAAGACTGGCAGGTGGGCTGGTATGTGGTCCAAATGGTACATGCAGCTCACCTCCAATGGGGGTGTGCCTGAAAAGAGCTGCACCACCTCGGGATGAGGACACGAGTTTTTAGTCCGACTCGTTGGCTGAATGGTCAGCGTACTGGCCTTCGGTTCAGAGGGTCCCGGGTTCGATTCTCGGCCGGGTCGGGGATTTTAACCTTCATTGGTTAATTCCAATAGCCTAGGGGCTGGGTGTTTGTGCTGTCCCCAACATCCCTGCAACTCGCACACCACACATAACACTGTCCTCCAACACAATAACACGCAGTGTCCTACAAATGGCAGATGCCTCCCACCCTCATCGGAGGGTCTGCCTTACAAGGGCTGCACTCGGCTAGAAATAGCCACAGGAAAAAAATGTGTACGCCACTGTCCGGAAGTCCTTCGCTCATTGGCCGCTTACAAATGAAATATTGACGTTTATTAATACGAGAAATGCGCGTGAATGTGCGATATTTATTGAAACTTGTATATCGCGACGCGTATATCGATTGTAAATTTCTCGATCTCGCGTGCTGTGTTTGTGTTCGTTCACATCAGTCTAGTCGATTCGAGAGACTAGTTGCTAGATTTGGAGTACGTATATTTTAGCAATTCAGTAACATAATTTCAAATATAGTGACTAGTGACTTATAGAGATTTTAGGAGTCATTTGGAGACAATGATGGTGAATTTTAATTTATTACTTGATAAAAATAGCATTGCGCTTCGTATAATCGCGCAGACGCGTGATGCAATATATTAATCTAAGCGTTTGCTAAGTAATGGCATCTAAGTGCATGACTGATTCACACGTCTGGAACATGAATTTTCAGAATGCTTATCATCCCACCCACATACTCCCTGTGAGGGAATAGAGATGTGTAATGTTCAGCCTTGTAGCCTCGTATAGCAACAGTCGGGTTTTGAGACAGTAAGTGTTATAATATATACCATAGTACTCCTGTATTGCGCAAGACATGTAGTATAAGTAGTTTTGACCAATTGTATCTCCTGATTTTCGTATCAAAATCTCCTGATTTTTGGTTTTGTAAAGTTGGCAGGTATGTGATGAGATAGGAGAGCGCTAGGACTGGGAAGGGGGCGGACGTGGTCATAATTAAACATTCTCCTATTGTTGGAAAACCACGGAAAACCGTCTTCAGTTTTGCAATGATTGTATTCAAATGAACCACCTCCCGAATGCAAGCATATAGCTGCGCAGTCCATTCTCTCGGTATCCAATATTCTACAATCTGCAACATCCGTAAGCAAGAGGACGAACTGTTGAAATTCCATTGTATCCCGAAGCGATGCAAGCCCATTAATCGCCGAGCGAGTTGGCTACGCGGTTTGAGTCACGTAGCTGTGAGCTTCCGTTCGGGAATTGTTGGGTTAGAACCCCACAGTCGGCAGCCCTGAAGATGGTTTTCCGTGCCTTCCCAGGCAAATGCTGGGGCTGTACCTTAATTAAGGCCACTGTCGCGGGCCGATGACCTTCGATTTTAGGCCCGTTTAAACAACAAGCACAAGCCACTGTCGCTTCCTTTCCAGTCTTGGCCCTTTGCTATCACATCGTCGCTGTAAGACCTGTCTGTGTCTGTGCGACGTAAAACAAATAGAAAAAAAGGCCTATTAATGAAAGCCGTGTTATAGTATGAAGGAACTTGACGTTTATTTTATTTTCAGTCATTCAGTCGGAGGGGAGGCCTCTTTCATATTATTATTATTATTATTATTATTATTATTATTATTATTATTATTATTATTATTAATCCATGTGTATAAATAAAAGGGTGAGAGATTTTAATTTATATTGCAGACGTCGAATAGCTAAAAGAAGTTATTTCCTGTCTGTCTGTCTGTCTGTCTGTCTGTCTGTCTGTCTGTCTGTCTGTCTGTCTGTCTGTCTGTCTGTCTGTCTGTCTGTCTGTCTGTCTGTCTGTCTGTCTGTCTGTCTGTCTGTCTGTCTGTCTGTCTGTCTGTCTGTCTGTCTGTCTGTCTGTTATGAAATTCCTACCCACCTTATCGACCCATTTGATTTTTCAGTTTGGCCATGGTGATTTTTAATCCTTGTATAAGACCTAAAACAGGATAAGCTAATCCTCTTTAGAATAACTGAGAAAAACGAGTGGTTAAAAGCTGGTGGTGGTGATTATTGTGTAACTGGACAACTAGGGAAAGGAAGAGGTCTGATCCTTCGAAACGTGATGGTATCGACAAAGGAAAGGAAAGGGTTACGAAGGGGTGAATTTGAAAGACTTCCTAGGTCTCACAAACCTAATACCCGTCGAATGTAAGAGAACAAGGCTTTACCAAGTGAGATCAGATAGGAAAGACGAACGTAAGTAGCTTGGCAAATGTAAATGGAAGCAATGCCAGATTCCCTTGGTCGCCAACTCACGCTCCTAATTAAGAGCCCCTGGGTTATCTTTCTTTCATGACAGACAGCGGATACCCACAGTAGGATGGGTCAAAATTCCACTTATGACCACTGCAAGAGTGTTCTGTGACTTCCAAGCTCATTTCTAGGTTTATGCCTAATATACAAGCGTCGGCCGCTTCCATCTCGCACAACTTTAGGACAAGGTTTCTTCTGCAGTAAGTCTACAGGACTAATAACCACGATATGCCAACTAACTCGATCAAAAAGATCGTCTTCAAGAAAAAGGAAGTAAATTGGTTTTCTTTAGTTACAAATTTGTGTACAGAAAGCTCCATACAAATATCTTGTGTTTCGCTGAGCTGTCGGTCGCAGTTATTGTCTCTAGTGCTTACCAGAGCCGCGTCTGGTGTTGACAAGTTTACAGCCTTCAGGCCTCGCAAGCTGTCATTCCCAACGCAGGGATCTAGCCAAGAACTACACCCGCCCGCACTCTTTTGTCACGCGCGAAAAATTGCAACTTTAAACAAACACAATACTACAAAAAGAAGTAATCGGCGAGGGGAGATGATGTTGACACGAGAGCTTTGGCCCATTTCGTGTTTGTTAGTGTGTGTCTTGGTTGGCAACAACGCTCATTTAGCCAGTTTCTTCGGATCTTGCTTCTATAGTGGGACTTTCTTCCCTTGTAAGAAGCTTGTAAGATTGGGTCTAGGTTTGGATATATATCTCAGGATTTACTATATTATTCCAGCATTTGTCTGGAAGTAGATTATTTAAGTATAAATAAATTGAATTAATGATGAATTTATAATGAATTCATTAAATGAAACTGAATCGGCCTAGGAGATGTTGATGATCATGATGATGATGGAAAGACCTGCACCTGGCGAGCCGAACTTGTCCTTGGGCACTCCCGGCACTAAAAGCCATATGCCATTTCATTTCACTGCCGGAAATATAAAAGCTTCTCTTAAATAGCAACAGTGAAAAATTGAGTAATCTGAAATGAAGTAGAACTAAAGAAGCGCCGCTCAGGATAACTGGTTGTGGTGGTGACCATGGCCTGCAGGGGCCCTGCAGATTCCTCGAAAAAATATTCTATATCTAGGCTGATGTCACCCTCCACAGAAATGATCAGGGAGGTTTTATTACAATCAGGCTTTAAAAATAAATTTGTACGTTGAAGAATTGACATCTGGTCGCACCTATCCGCATTTTATTCTTCCGAGTGTAACACAGTACAACTGTAAACAATGCTATCTCTCGCAACATCCCGACACGCTCCTCACAAAATACCTGCACCGAATTATTAAAAAATAATTACAGCAATGAAAACTGATACCAAAATATCACATTTTAGTTAGAAACTGACGGTTTGTTGATACGTAGTACACCTGATGTCGTATTATACACAAAATTTGCTGAACATTGAACTTTTGTCACGCATTTATTGGACAACAATGTACAATGTCAATAATAAGTTGGTGTAGTAGCAATCGGTGAACTTTGGCTTGAAACGAGCTCCCTGTACGAACTTAATAATAAATTAGGCTTATCAGTTGTGCGGTTTGATATTTTTCAAACTTTATTTGAACAGTTCTTGATTTAGTTTTCTTCTTTTTTGTTTTTCGTATAATAATTTATTATAACCGAGATTTCCGTATCAGTTACAGAGTATATTTCTGTAGTTACTGAAAAATGAAACCTGCTAAAGTTCAAGCATCTATGTGGCTCAGACGTTAAACCATGGAAGCATTCAAATAAAACCTATTAAAAATTATTGTTAAGTAATCTCAAGATAACGAATAACCCCTTTGTTAACTTGACAATATATTGCATTATTTCTGCCTGCTGGAATTAAATTTATATTGGTCATCCATAGGTTTTACATTTTATTTGTGGGGCGGGGGGTGGGCTCGAATTTTTTCTTTTGGAAGGTGGGCCCGTATGGCATTCGTTACGCCCCTGGCGGTGATGGTTACTGTTTTTTTTTGCTAGTGGCTTTACGTCGCACCGACACAGATAGGTCTTGTGGCGACGATGGGATAGGAAAGGCCTAGGAGTTGGAAGGAAGCGGCCATGGCCTTATTTAAGATACAGCCCCAGAGTTGGCCTGGTGTGAAAATGGGAAACCACGGAAAACCATCTTCAGGGCTGCCGACAGTGGGATTCGAACCCACTATCTGCCGGATGTAAGCTCACAGCCGCAAGCCCCTAACCGCACGGTCAACTCGCCCGGTATGGTTACTGTTAAGAGACGTACAACTAGGCTACCAGCCCCTCTTAACGCAGCTGTATCAGGACCACGTATCACGTCTGTGTCTGTCTCTTTGTCTGTTTGAGAGCGGAGTAAGCAATGTCTGCGGGGTTTGGTTTTAGTAACGCACTCCCTGTCTGCACAGAAATTAACGTTGCTTCACTTACATAGTTTAGAAGAAATGTAACGAGCCTAACATATGAGGCTCTTTTAGCAATATAATAATTTTGAATTTGATGTTCCATTGTGTTTCTGTTCAAATAAGCAGCTAATATTTCAATCAGTTTGTGTATCTATCTAGACGCATTGCGGCTGGCGTGATATTTGTGTACGGCTAAACATTAGGTTATCCTTACCTTCAGTCTCTCGACTACGAACCTCAGAGCGGAAAATACTTCTAACTCCTCTGTGATAAAAAAAATAATCGTAATAATGAGGATTATTTCTCAGGCGAAACAGTCTAATTAACGAAAGAGAAATATTTTGGAACCGGTAGTATTTCAGAATACACGTGCTTGAGATTGCCTACCACCACAAAGCAGGTCGCGAATTTAAAACCGTGCAGGTGCAGGGTTCGTTCAGATAAGCTTTCAGAATTAACACTTGTTTTTATTAATTTCGTGTGGCTACGACTCGTTGGCTGAATGGTCAGCGTACTGGCCTTCGCTTCAGAGGGTTCCGGGTTCGATTCCCGGCCGGGTCGGGGATTTTAACCTTCATTGGTTAATTCCAGTGGCCCGGGGACTGGGTGTTTATGCTGTTCCCAACATCCCTGCAACTCACACACCACACAACACTATCCTCCACCACAATTACACGCAGTTCTCTACACATGGCAGATGCCGCCCACCCTCATCGGAGGGTCTGCCTTACAAGGGCTGCACTCGGCTAGAATTAACACCGAAAAGTATATTTAGTTAAAATATTTGAAAAAGCGAGCCTCCGTGGCTCAGATGGCAGTGCGTCGGCCTCTCACCGCTGGATACCGTGGTACAAATCCCGGTCATTCCATGTGAGATTTGTGCTGGATAAAGCGGAGGCGGGACAGATTTTTCTCCGGGTACTCCGGTTTTCCCTGTCATCTTACATTCCAGCAACACTCTCCATTCTCATTTCGTAGCATCTATCAGTCATTAACGTACATCACTTTGGGAGTGGTGACTCCATCGTAATAATATCCTATATATGATTCATTCATTACATCCCTGACCCGGACAATGACTGGAAAACAGGTTTTCATTTTTACTTGAAAAAGCAAGCAGTTTTACAGTTTTACATGTTTGTTGATATGATTATCACAGCCATGGGACCTCCAGTTTTACGTGGAATCCGAATCATTTGACAAATCCCAAATGTTTCGCCTGATTCGAATTAAGACCCCGTTCGTGAGAAACCAATAAGGTCTCACACTTCTCAAAAATGTTTTGTATTGGAATTATTTCAGTAGTGATGAAGGCTACACTGCAAATACCTACGTGCCTCTCTTCTACAGATAAGCCATATTAATTCAGTTCAGGACGTCCGATTTCATGGCTGAGTAGTCAGTGTCTTGACCTTCGTGCCTTGGTACCCCGAGTTCAATTCACGGCTAGGCAATGGGATTTTAATCGTAAACGATTAATTCCCTCGGCTTGGGGACTGAATATTTTTACTGTCCTCAACATTCTTGCAACTCTGACAGCATACCACCACAGTAACAGGCAGCTCCTTATATACAACACACGCCGCCCACCTTCATGGGAATGCCTGCCTTTCAAACGCTGCATCCAGCTTTAATAGCCATAACAGCCTGCCTTTCAAGCGCTGCATACAGCTTTAATAGCCATGCCAGCCTGCCTTTCAAGCGCTGCATCCAGTTTTAATAGCCATACCAGCCTGCCTTTCAAGCGCTGCATCCAGCTTTAATAGCAATACCAAAGTATATAGTTGAGGAAGTCATCAAATGGCGTTCTATTTTCAACCTACTTTGCGCAGCTTTAAACGCAGTTCGATATTCTTCTGATGAACACATGAACAGTGAATGGAAAAACTGTTTCAACAAAACTTCCATCAAATACCTAATATTCCAGATGTATGTGTGTATGTATGTATATGTATGTATGTATATGTATGTATGTATATGTATGTATGTATGTATGTATGTATGTATGTATGTATGTATATGTATGTATGTATGTTCAGTCGTTAGCCCTAAGGCTGGTTGGATCCGCAACAGCTCCACCATCAGCTGTCATAGATGGCCTAGGCATCACTGAAGAGGCGTACTAGGGAAATGAGGAGTGAGCTAGTTTCCCGTTGCTTTCCTCGCCGAGCTAGAAGTTGCTATTACATATCAGTCTGCCAAGCTCTCTGAAATGCATACATCAACCGACCCTATGAGCAACATTTTCACACCATTCATAATAGGGACTGGCTGCATAAGGAATGGCATTACGAGCATCACTCATACCTCAGTCACTTTCATATTGTCAGAGCCAAGGATAAGACTATGACAGGTCAATGAAAGTAACAAAATTGCTCTAGCCTACACCAGAAGACATAGTGCACTGTAAACACTACGTCCTGCCGGTAAAGGCATATTCCAGAAGTATCAGCATGTAAAAAGCTGGCTCTTTCGTTCATTCATTGATGAATGAAAATGCCCTAGGGAATGGGTGTACCCTCATTGAAGAGACTTACTGATCAGACAATGATCGCTCCCTTCACGCATGGTAATACGATGATGAATATAATATGTAGTGCCCCGTTGCTGCCTAGGGGTTAGCATAGTACATACCGGGCGAGTTGGCCGTGCGCGTAGAGGCGCTCGGCTGTGAGCTCGCATCCGGGAGATAGTAGGTTCGAATCCCACTATCGGCAGCCCTGAAAATGGTGGTTTCCCATTTTCACACCAGGCAAAGGCTGGGGCTGTACCTTAATTAAGGCCACGGCCGCTTACTTCAAACTCCTAGGCCTTTCCTATCCCATCGTCGCCATAAGACCTATCTGTGTTGGTGCGACGTAAAGCCCGCTAGCAAAATAAAAGCATAGTACATAATATTTATTTTTCATTTCTAATAAGTAAGTCTACGAAACCCTCAAAAACCCTGCGGCCATTACAGCACAGACAGCCTACCGCCATTTTTTTAATTAGCTCCTTATCGATTTAATGAACATCCCAACCCACGATGTATAATTCATTAAAGAATGTTACGCCCAACATAACTGTACAATTGTCGTAGATTTAGAGCAATGTATAATTCATTAAAGAATGTTACGCCCAACATAACTGTACAATTGTCGTAGATTTAGAGCAATTAGAACACAAGTTTCATGATGAAATTTTGAACATTACCAAAAAATGTATAATTCAGTAATAATAATATATGTAATATGGTAATCCCTGTCACTAGGCGACCATCCATATAAGTTAGTTTGCAATAGTTAATATCAGTAGCACAGCCGTAAATATAAAATCAGTTAATAGACCTTTATTTCCTTTAATTTTTGACGTGAAAATTGCTGACTAGAATGCCATTCACCCTTAAAAATAAAATTGCATTGAACCGTCTATCAAATGTTTTACATTTCACCCAAGATCAGACTTGCTCCTGGCGACGTCACAAAAACCCAGTGGAAAGGTCTCCCCTTACCCGTATTTTTAAACTGAACAGCATGTATCTATTCATGAGGTGGAAGAAGCTACGCCGCTTTGTATAGAGCTGAAATTTGATTTTGATTATTAAATGATAATTTATGGAATAAGTCTGGAGTCTGTTTCCTGGAAAACATACATCTGATCAGCTTAGTTCAGAGAGTTTCGTGATCGGAATTAAAGAAGCATCTCCCAACTTCAGTATGATTATCAGGAGCCTTTTGAAGGGTGGAAGAATACTGAACTTCCCATCTGGTGTGACCTACAAATGAGGGGATAGACTATTTATATAATACTTGAGGATAGAGGAACAACTGTTGTGTAGTAATTTCCTTGAGGCAGTCATTACATTGTCAGCAACAACACATCAATATGCCATAGTCTAAGATCAGACGAAGTCGTATGTTCCATTTTGTTTTACGGAGTAACTTACATGTGAGGATTACGTTATAAATATCTACGAGCATATTGCTGTCGGTCCAGTCTGTGGTGTGATCAGTTCGACGTTAAATATATCTAGCACAACAGACAAAACAAATAAATACTGAAAATATAACAGTCTGGCTGCTGTTAACAAACACATGTATCGTGGAAGAAGCGACTAAGGAAAATATGGCTATGAGAAAAGAGCGCTGTTATCAACAAGGCGAAGTGCCCCTTCTGACGTGAGGCCTCACACTTTCCTGACCTATAGCACAGCAGACGAAGATGGTGTGGTCAGAACTATGCTTCGACCGGCCGATGGAATGATAACTTCTGATAGTCATTTGGACCAGAGCTCACACTAGAAAATTAAAAATTAATGAAAAATGTACAAATGAAAAATGATATATTTGTGCAGATTGTGAAAAGCTTGTGAAGTATACCAAATCGTTGTGTGCATAGAAATATAAAATGAATAAAATTTGCAGAAACAAAACAAAAAAGGAATTTGTTTCGTGAAAATTGAATGCGTTCAGTGATACTTGATGATTGCAAGATCTTCTTCTTCTTCTTCTTAATTGTTTCGCACATAATGCACACACATAATGGAGTATGAACTTCATGCTGAGATACCAGGTTAATTCCTGGAAACAAAGGCGGTCGGGCGTACAGTAGAGCTAATCACTCTGCCCCACCAAGTGCTGTGCTTACTCCTCCAAGAAGATGGCTTCGATCCTGGCTCAGTCCGATGGTATTTGAAGGTGTTCCAATACGTCAGCCTCGTTTCGGTAGATTTACTAACATGTAAAAGAACTCCTGCAGCACAAAATTCCGACACCTCGGCGTCTCTGAAAACAGTCAAAAAAGTATTAAGTAGGACGTAATAACGTTATTATTAGAAGATGGCTTTTCTTTTCTTTTTTTCGATGAGCTTCGGCTAGCATCGGAATATTGAAATGAACCAGCTGATATATACTTTATGAATAGTAGCCTCGTGTCCTCATCCTGAGGTGGTGCAGCTCTTTTCAGGCACACCCCCATTGGAGGTGAGTTGCATGTACCATTTCAACCACATACCAGCCCTCCTGCCATGTTTAAATTTCTGGCAGTACCGGGAATCGAACCCGGGCCCCCGAGGACGGTAGCTAATAACTCTAACCGTTACGCTACGGAGGCGGACACTTTATGAATAATGGAGTACGAGCACAATAGCAGAGTGGTATATTCACTGTTTTCTCATCCAAGCGGCCATGGTTCGAATCCTGGCCAATGTACGAGGGTTGGGTTGTTAGCTATGGCAACTTTTTTCCTTCACATTTGTGCGTTGCTACCATATAAAAGTCATATTATATCCTGGAAAGCATGACACTCAGAGCACATGGACACAGGACCTAGGGGAAGTTTTCATTCCCTTTCCCGTAGGGCGTTAAACTAACCACTCTACCCCACCAAGTGCCGAGGTTACGGATAGTGGATGAAGGTGGGAGAAGTATGGACACAGCATGAGATTTTGGTGCGTTGGACACGGCGAAGGGACTGCAGTAGTAAGTCAGTCTCCGTGCAGAACGGATGTGCCGCGGCAAGTTCAGCGCTGGGGGTGCGAAGTACTGAAACAACCGCCATACTCACCGGACCTGTCTCCGTGCGATTTTGATCTCATTCCAAGTGAAAGAACATTTACGTGGGAGACAGTCTGGGACATGAGAGGACATTGACAACGCTGTGAAAAATTGCAAAATGAACGGGTGGTGAGGCAACTGATATCCGTCTTCTCCATCATCATTGGCGATGTGTTGTTGACATTTTAGGGGACTGCTCTGAGGGTTTACCATTAAGGTTATTGCACTCTCTGAGAACAAACATTATGTATTGTAGGTGCTGCCTGGCCGAGGCGGTATAGGCGTGCTCGGTTCACCCGGAAGGACGTGGGTTCGAGTACCCGTCAGGAAGTCGAAAATTTTAAGAAACGAGACCACGTTAATTCCTGGAGGCAAAGGCGGCCGGGCGTTAAATTAACCACTCTATCCCACCAAGTGCCGAGGTTACGGATAGTGGATACCTTATTTTTCCACACCTCCCGGGACCTTCATGGCCTGTTCAGAGATGATTTTTTGATGTTTGATGGTTGATACATTCCTCGCTTTAAATCCTAAACCCGGTAAGCCTACTCGACGTTGTTCATACATTACACAACACCTTACACTCCTCACTCTCATTTGTATATTTCCTTTTTTCTTGTACATCCCGTGTCCGTTCGATAACAGTAGCTGTCATCTTGCTAATTGCTTTACGTCGCACCGACTCAGTTAGGTCTTATGGCGACGATGGGACAGGATAGGGCTAGGAGTGGGAAGGAATCGGCCGTGGCCTTAATTAAGGTACAGCCCCAGCATTTGCCTGGTGTGAAAATGGGAAACCACGGAAAACCATTTTCAGGGCTGCCGATAGTGGGGTTCGAACCTACTATCTCCCGAATACTGGATACTGGCCGCAATTAAGCGACTGCAGCTATCGAGCTCGGTAGTAGCTGTCATGAGGAATGCCCCAACCTTCGCACGTGGAATTATTGAAACGAAAAGTCACATCGCTGTATTAGAATTCCACGTAAAACTAGAGGGCCCCGTGGCTATGGTCACAACAGTAACTGTCATGTAAAATTACAAGCTTGCTTGCTTGCTTGCTTGCTTGTGATGGAATATCTCTATAATTCTACTGACTGAGGAATAAGATATCCCTGAAAAGACTAGTTCAGGAAGTGCTTTCTTTTTTCAGAAATTTCACAGGTAATCGCCAATATTCTGCATTAATATCCCAATGTTTAACATCTGTCACAAATAGCCTCTTAAATTTCGATAATTCATCAGATAGGCTTGTAGCACAGTTTGCTTGCTGATCGCTTCTTGTGCCCAGAGTTTTGGGATCAGTTCAGAAGGACTCGTTTGGCATTAAGGGATGTTTATATGAGAAGGACTAATTCCAGTAGCCCACTTTGGCTTACTTTGTGAGTGTGTGGATCTCTCTGACCTTAGACCGAACTTCAAACTGCCAGGAATATTCCATCTAATAGTAGCCTATAATGAGTCTACTGCTGATATCGCCATTCATTTTGTGGATGAGAAAAAGAAGAAGCAGACATATCCTTACAGTGTAGGGAGGCTCTAAGTTGAGTGGAAAGTAAATGCTTCCACTACCCGTAACCTCAGCACCAACTGAGTTGGACTGATTAGCTCTATGCCCAGCCGTGCCTTTTCCCCGCGGAATTAACCTACTTCTCATGAAATTAAACAAATACGTATGTAACATTAATGAATGGACTAGTAGCCAATGCCTGAAGGTAAACATTAAAATCGGAAGCCATCATAATAGGATCTAACAAAGCGCATGCCAAATTAGAAAGCATGAACATACCGGTTATGAGGATCAATGGAACACCTGTAACACTGAAAGACCTTTAATAACCTTGGAATAATTTTTTATATAAGTTGGTCAGAGCAACGTAACAAGAATGTGTCAACGTGTATTCGGTTCATTACACTCACTGTACAAAATGAGACTTTCTGCCTGCTAAAACCAGGAAATTGCTCGTCCAAGGACTAATACTACCAATTTTTGATTATGGTGATGTAGTCTACAATAAATTAAGTTAATCACTTGGTTCTAAACTTCAACGGGCGCATAATACCTGCATCAGATTCATCCTAAATGTTCCGCTCCATTCCCACATCGGCCCATTCCTCTATCAGCTGCCCTGGTTACGATTATATGATAGACGTAAGTACCATGTTGTTTCTCTTCTGCACTCAATACTGCAAACAGGTAAACCGGATTACCTCAGAATAGATTTCAACTACATCTCTCGCTCAGGTAGAGCACCCTCGACGTCATCGGTACGATCGCTGCTGTCCATCCGCACTCATCGCAGTAGTACGTATAACAACTCATTTGTACCGGGGACCATACGTTCCTGGAATTCTCTCGGCTGAAATTGGAGACATAAGCAACCTAACGCTATTCAGAAGAACGTGCTGGAACTGTTGCCTACATTGAGATTAATTACTGTAGGAAGCACTAGAGTATTAAATAAATATTATGTAACTTTAAGATTAGTAACATAGTAGTTTAAAGTTTTCTAGATCCAGTTTTAATAATGGTAAATACTGTACATTCATTTAACAATTTTAAAGTGATTTTTATGTTACCGGTACTTTAAATTTCAGTTAAATTACATTTTACGTTTACTTCAGATTATATTCAATTTACTTTTAATGTTAAGTAGTTATCATATTATACAGGTTTATGCAGATGTATAATTATATGGTTTCGCATGACAGCAGGCTTCCTAGCCTGAGACCCGCCATGTGCAGAAAGTCATAAATAAATTAATGCATTTATGATGTAATGCTCAGGGTCACCTTCCTTTTCGGGAATGTTTCTAATTGCTGAGTGGGAATCGAACCCACGTCCATGCGGCTGAACCACGCACTCCTTTAGTGCTTTAGCTACACAGTCCCTATGTGGGTGAGAATTGTCTCACCGAGCTCGATAGCTGCAGTCGCTTAAGTGCGGCCAGTATCCAGTATTCGGGAGATAGTGGGTACGAACCCCACTGTCGGCAGCCCTGAAGATGGTTTTCCGTGGTTTCCCATTTTTACACCAGGCAAATGCTGGGGCTGTACCTTAATTAATGCCACGGACGCTTCCTTCCCACTCTTAGCCCTCTCCTGTCCCATCGTCGTCATAAGACCTATCTGTGTCGGTGCGACGTAAAGCCGTTAGCAATCTGTGTCGGTGCGACGTAAAGCAACTAACTAGCGAGAATTGTCTCTCAATTTAAAGTGTTCGTATACTCAGATTAATTTTCATTCCCTTTTTAGGTGTTTTTTCTAATACAGTATTAAATTGTTTGGTATTTCCAATTTTGCCCTTTCTTCCAAATTTGTTCGTTGAATGTTTGATTTGATTATATTTATTTCAGTGTAACATTTAATTAGTAAGGTAGGGTTGATAATCACATTGTCTTGTCCCTTAAAACACAATAACACCCTCATTACATGCCACTAGAAAAATTTCAGCATTAGTACTTAGCGGAAGTCTGTTACTGCTGAGATGTAGGAATATGAATGTTGTAACCTACTTAGGTTACCGTATGAATTAAAGATCAGGCATGAAAGACTCTGGTGTGGCGTGACGGTCTATGATAAGCGAGCCCGGTTAAAATAGCGTGCTTTACAGTAGAGCCTCCCTCACCTCGATTGCCCTATCACGAGATAACTTCCAAAAAATGAAACACATCCCTTGATAAACAAAATTCGATTTGATACCTGTAAGGTTTGGCTGTAATAACTTGGTGAAGGAAACTCTTCGAGAATACTTCTTGCTTCCGTTATTGCTAAAGTAGTCGATCACGTCAACGGCATTTGCTTGGAAACAGAACATTAAAATTATTTCCCTTCGATATCGATTTTATAATAACGAGTGGTTTCCCATTTTCACACCAGCCAAATGCTGGAACTGTACCTCAATTAAATCCACGTCCACTTCCTTCCTTTTTCACACCAGGCAAATGCTGGGCCTGTACCTTAATTAAGGCCACGGCCGCTTCCTTCCCACTCCTAGCCCCTTCCTGCCTCATCGTCGCCATAAGACCTATCTGTGTCGGCGCGACGTAAAGCAAATAACTTCCTTCCTGGTTGAGCCCTTCCTTTTCCATTGTCACCAGAAACATATTTGAGAGTGACGTTGAACCACCGTGGATGAGAAGATAATGTATAGTTTCATCTGCATGATATGTCTAGATCTAAAATATATAAATGTAAATTCGTGTCCTCATCCCAAGGTGGTGCAGCTTTTTTCAGGGACACTGACAGTGGAGGTGAGCTGCATGAACTTATTTAACCACATAACATACTTCCTGACAATCATAAATTTCTGGTACTACTAGGAATCGAACCCGAGTCCCCGAGGAAGGCAAATAATAACAGTAACCTTTACATTACTGAGGTGGTATGTTTAGACGATGAAAATGATTAAAGAAAGGATTTTTTAGGAAATTTTTCTTATGTACATGTCTAAATAATTTTGGATTTTTGGTACGAATTTTTATGTAAATATATATTGAAATACATTTTCTATAAACTAATTTAAAATATTTATTACTAGCACCTTTTTCTACTATTTTAGCAGTTACGAGGAATGAACTATCCTGAGAATTACTCTTCCTTGTAAGCTATCTATTCCTAAACATCCGCCACCATGAATGCAGAGTGTATGTTATTCTGTATTCTGCATACTCAGCTTGCATATGCGCTTATTTTATCTTACCACACTCTCGACAGAAGCCGAGAACACTCAGTACCCATGTAGCGATGTAGTATTCAGGATGACATGATGATGATGATGATGCTTGTTGTTTAAAGGGGCCTAACAAACATCGAAGGTCATCGGCCCTCAGGATGACATAGCAGCATTCTATATTAGATAACGAATTCCATAACATACTAAAGCAATGTACAGATAACAAGGAAGAGGATGATGAGAGATAGAACAGAGAATAACTTTTGGATGGCTTATGATGAAGTGATACAACGCGAGAAAAGAAAACCCTGATATTCCCTCCTTTCGGTTTCGAGACCCAGATGTATCGTAAAATGTTCAGTTCGCTTCCGGCTTCACGGATCACATTAATTTCAGCAGTGATCCAGTTTTGACTTATCATGTTCGGGTGTTCAGAATGCCAAACGTCAGAACAAGTTCAAGCTTCCGTTTGCAGGAGTACGTCAGAGATTTCAAATATATTTTTAGTGTAGATGATAAAGAATTATATTTCCAACCTTGTGGAAAATCCATAACAAGGTATCAGTGGTCTCAAGTAACGCAATATTTGACCAGCAGCAAGCATATTGCTGCAGCTTCACGACCGACCTCCAAACAAGTGCAGTTAGATGAAGCAGGAACCCTCCTCCTCACATTCGAGGCCTTCAGATTTTAATTCAGTAATTTATTTATTTATTTATTTATGTAGGAACAATACTGCGTTTAACAAATTTCTTGTTAAATATACGAAGTTCAGTACTCCAGATGAATCTACTTTGAAAAAACATAATCTTCCAAAGTGGTACGAGAAAACTTTGCAAAATATGAGAGCCGTGTGTGAAAATGTAAAGGATATGGATATGTATTGGCGAGACTTATGGACTTTAGTGGCAGAAAAGTGGGAAATGTAGTTTTGGTGTACTTAAAAAATGATGAAACTGTTGATTTTTGCTGGCACATGAAGAAATGGTAGCAGAAAATCGCGTTATATTAGCCAGGCTGTTCAATGAAAGTATGCATTTGTTGTGGCCAATCGGTGTGAGATTTGAATGTGTTCCATTTATTCAGTGTCGTACATGAACAAAGCTGTCGTCGCCCTTATAAACTGCGCATGCTTTGAGCAAGGTGTATGGAAATGTCCGAATACTGTATCCTAGTGTGGATACATTGTTATTGGTGTCGACTGGAAATACAATCTTTGTCAAGTCACCAAAGAGGATCGACCTCTTTCCGAACAAATGTCCAGAACCTCCATTATCGTCAACGCCTAGTCACATGTAGGCAAACATGGATTGCTGCGGTCGTGTACTATGCAGATAATTTCGAAGGTTTTAGATCAGTTGAAAATGAACTGGACGAAGTGGATGCTTCATCAATAAAAATTCTTCTATTAAAGGATAGCACTTTAAGAAACAAATTGGCATACATTTCTGCTTTTTGAGTTACTCGTGCATCTCCATTAAAAAACTAAAAAGCACCAAGCGAGTTGGCCGTGCTATTAGGGGGGCGCAGCTGTGAGCTTGCAGTCGGGAGATAGTGGGTTCGAACCCCACTGTCGGCAGCCCTGAAGATGGTTTTCCGTGGTTTCCCATTTTCACACCTCGCAAATGCATAGGCTGTACCCTAATTAAGGCCGCTTCCTTCCCTCCTCTAGCCCTGCCTTATCCCATTATTGCCATATGGCCTATCTGTGTCGGTGCGACTCAAGGAAAATTGTAAAGAGAAAGAAATGTTATTTGCTCTTCTTTTAGCCTTTACCACTCTCACGGCCTGCATCATGATTGGGCGATGGATGACAGGTGGTGGTGGTGGTGACGATGTGTTGCTATGTTTTTAATAACATTTTATTACAAGAAATTTCGTATTAAATTTAGTACTCTACATCTGGTCAGAAACCTTCGGGCACTGGCTGTATATGCGAATTTCTGGTCACCTTGTACGTCTGTAACGACACACTTTATTACAACTGATTTCTCTCAGAATGTTAAATAAAATATTATAATGCTATTTGCTTATCGGCTGTCCTACTTGCAAACGGCATCAACTGGGGACTATAACAATAGTTTATTTGTGAAATTGTCGAAAATGTAACATAATTATTAAGTAAAGTTTTGCCATATGCGAAGTAATGAAATAACGTAAGCAGAGCTGAAACAAGAGGCTTCAATTTTAGCACACCGTTTTCCTATTCAGCATGCAATGTATATTAGTCTGAAATAATTAGACTTCAGAAGAACTGAAACAACAAATCAGGAGGAGTTCTCCAAATAGAGAGTTTGAGAATAAGATGTTGCAGAGCGGAGTGAGTTGTTTGTCGCACTCCGCATGGAGATAACAGAATGACAAAGCTGGTTATGTGCTTGTTGCAGATTTTGTTTTATCTGGTCGACAGAAACAGGGCACACACGCGAACTGTATCACGTGTTTTGGCAGCAAGCCACAGCAGGCAAATTCCGTATGGCTCGTATGTGTTAATTAAATTAGTCAATATGTTACCGAGCTCGATAGCTGCAGTCGCTTAAGTGCGGCCAGTATCTAGTATTCGGGAGATAGTGGGTTCGAACCCCACTGTCGGCAGCCCTGAAGATGGTTTTCCGTAGTTTCCCATTTTCACACCAGGCAAATGATGAGGCTGTACCTTAATTAAGACCACGGCCGCTTCCTTCCCAGTCCTAGTCCTTACCTGTCCCATCGTCACCATAAGATCTGTGTCGGTGTGACGTAAAGCCAATAGCAAAAGTCAATATGTTCTTCCTTAACCTAATCATAATTAAAATGAATTAATCAATACGTACGTTTTATTGTACTTTGATCTGTTACGAGTATAACATTGCACTGGCATAGTATTCGGATCACAACCGAAGTTTAGCGTCAAATCAAGGAAATCTTTTGTGAGATTTCTAGTTGGACCAGCACAGCATGATAGGAAGGATGACTTTAATCAGTTTCTGAACTGAACCTAGGTTCGACGAGGTTGTTCAAAAAGTAATTTCCAATTGTTTATCGCTCTAACGTATGCGTCAGAGAGTGTGTAGACACACCGAATATTACGCACATGTGCATAAATCGGTAAACCAGAACTTTAACACAGCAACAGTTGCGGCGGTAGCTGCCTGGGTGGGTCAGTGGTAGAGATCGCGTGTTTGACCCCGACTGAGGGAGGATGGTTGCCCAGTTGTACTTCCTCTTAAAGCAATAATCACCACCACCACTCCCGGCTGAGGAAGTTTATTTTTGAAGGGCTTTCACAAATCTTGGCATTCCCTGTCACTGTAGTTGGCATGTAGGCGCACTCAGGGTCACATGAAAATTTAAAATCTAACTCAGCCATAGTGTCTGTTCCATTAGGATTCCTCATGTGCCGGGCGAGTTGGCCGTGCGGTTAGGGGAGCGCAGCTGTAAGCTTGCATCCTGGAGATAGTGGGCTCGAACCCCACTGTCGGTAGCCCTGAAGATGGTTTTCCGTGGTTTCCCATTTTCACACCATGCAAATGCTGGAGCTGTACCTTAGTGAAAGTCACGGCCACTTCCTTCCCATTCCTAGGCCTTTCCTATCCCATCGTCGCTATAAGACCTATCTGTGTCGGTGCGACGTAAAGCAAATGGCAAAAAAAAAAAAAAAAAAAGGATTCTTCATGTGTATTGCACTGAAAATTGTATACACTGATAAAATTGTACGCGTTATGTCTGTGTTGTTACATTACTCTGTATTTTGAGTTGTGATGATAATAATAATAATAATAAAAATAATAATAATAATAATAATAACAATAAATTGGTGGTAGGTTGTCACTATTGTAAGGGCCGCAGGATTTAGAGGGTTTCGTAGAAGTACTTATTAGAAATAAAATAGAAATATTACGTGGACAACAAATTTTAAGAAAGTCGTATCCTCCCCGCTACATAGGGACTTCATTTATTCCATTCCTGACCCGGTCGAATGACTGGAAACAGGGTGTAGATTTTCATTTTCATTTTCATTTTCGTACTTGATGTAGATGCACTTTCATTTACTTCAAATTAGTTGCTTATTGTAAATTGTTTTCGCTGATTCCGTTTCATTTCTTTTATTCCTTCATCATTCATTTTTCTCGTCTCCACTCTTTCTTTTACACGTTTCTGCTGAATCCTAACCAAATCTTTCTTTTCCATTATTAAATTTTTTATTCTATGCAACTAACCACGATTCATTCACAGCGACAGTTAACCTTCAGCTGAGCGCGCGGGTCAACACAGCGCCATCTTAGTACGCGTGTGACGTCACATATTTAGCATAAATTTTGCCTTACTTTGAAGCGCTATTTAATGAATATGTTTCAGGTTTTCTATTATTATGACTGTTTTTTGGAACACATAGCCTCCTCTTTTATCTGGCAATTGAGTTTCTTTTTGCTTTACGTCGCACCGGTACAGATAGGTTTCATGGCGAGGATGGGGAAGGAAATGCTTAGGAATGCAAAGGAATCGGCCGTGGCCTTAATAAAGGTACAGCACCAGCATTTACATGGTGTGAAAATGGGAAACCACGGAAAACCATCTTCAGGGCTGCTGACAGTGGGGAATTGAGACATTAAACATAATCGTAAGTGAATACTCTCGACGATATACGCGTTCTACCCAAACACTAAAGAAACAGTCCGACTCGTTGGCTGAACGGTCAGCGTACTGGCCTTCGGTTCAAGGGCCCCGGGTTCGATTCCCGGCCGGGTCGGGGATTTTAACCTTAATTGGTTAATTCCCATGGCACGGGGGCTGGATGTATGTGTTGTCTTCATCATCATTTCATCCTCATCACGACGCGCAGGTCGCCTACGGGAGTCAAATAGAAAGACCTGCACCTGGCGAGCCGAACCCGTCCTGGGATATCCCGGCACTAAAAGCCATACGACATTTCATTTCATTTCATTTCACTAAAGAAACATAAGTTTACGTTAATAATAATGTTTGAATATTCAAATCTTCATGAAGTATTGCTCGTGAACAGACTGAAGACGCGATGCAGTTTTTTGCGACAACTTAGGTAAATAATTTTTTTTTATACCCTACGGCTAATGCACAAAAGCTTATCATTCTAGAATCGCGAGCCGTGAATTCATCAATCAAAATAATGTCATTTGTTTTATGTCCGTCCTAAATGTTAGTTCTTGACAGACGCTGGGGAGTCGAAATTTCATCCCGCAGGATTTCTTTAACGTGCCGCAAGCTAACGACACGGAGTTGTTACCTGTAAACCAGTGGCGAAGCGTGCTAGTATCAACTGTTACCGGCTCCATGGCTAAATGGTTAGCGTGCTGGCCTTTGGCCACAGGGGTCCCGGGTTCGATTCCCGGCAGGGTCGGGAATTTTAACCTTAATTGGTTAATTTCGCCGGCACAGGGGCTGGTTGTATGTGTCGTCTTCATCATCATTTCATCCTCATCATGACGCGCAGGTCGCCTACGGGAGTCAAATCAAAAGACCTGCATCTGGCGAGCCGAACTTGTTCTCGGACACTCCCGGCACTAAAAGCCATACGCCATTTCATTTCACTGGTAACAGTTTGAAAATATAAAAATCGAATAGTCTCTAATACTAATATTTAATATTATTGTTTCTTCGCGTGGACGTGCCGCGAGAACTCTGTTGCAGTCACCGTCAAAGCTGAGCGAGAGGCTCCCACTCCATGCAATGGTTACGCTTTCAATCTCTTCTAACAGCTAGACGAGTATTACTGCGCCAAGCAAGGCCCCTCTCCCCTCGACAGTGAAATGTATCCTGCTACATTCTCTTGTCGTGTTACCATAATGGAAAGTGGAAACGTTACTGTAGCTTATAACGTCGGTGCTGAGCTGTACTCTCCGTTCTTTCCGCCGCGTTCAACAGTGCATTGTTACATTATTGTTATTGCTTTGTATTATAATACGATGTGACTTCTCTTGTTAAAGTGTGAATTTATGTTAGGTAAGGATAGCCTATAGAACTGCACAACGTATTAAACATTAAAATGAGTGTTGTCACTTCCGCCTCAAAAATAAGCGAATATTCATGTAGAAAGCTTAATAAACACGACATTTTCGTTAAGAACGTTTGAAGAAAAGAAAAACATAACTGAAAAAGGTAGACCCAAGCCTTCTCTTAAAAATTTAGTCGAGGAATCGAAAAGAACAGTGCGATATTTCATGACTCGTGCTACATAGATCTGGATTGGGTATGTAGGTAAGGGTTGTTCTGCCCGAAGGCAGGTCCGAACCTCCGCAGAGGTGTTCTTGAGCCGGAGTTTGCGTGCGGTAGGGTGGCCAGTTCCTTTCCGCTCCTCCATTCCCTTAGCCCCCACCAACAGCGCGTGGCAACCCATCCAACTCCTGACCACGCCCAATGTTGCTTAACTTCGGAGATCTCACGGGATCCGGTGTTTCAACACGGCTACGGCCGTTGGCGATTGGTTATGTGGTTGTCAAAAATTGAATAAACTGTACTGTTGGCCATGCATTCTATTTTCCTCAGGAAAGAATGCTTGGGATAAAGACGGTGTGGACGATTTAGATAGATGTACTCTCAGAAGGAGTGTGATAACAGTTTTCAAAACGTCACGCGTCGCCACTGCTGTAAAGGATCAGTTTCGCATTTATGTACGTAGGGTACTGTATAATACACTGATAGAACAGACTGTACACACCGTTAAAAGTGTACGTGTTTCGTCTGACGGTTGTTGCATTACTCTGTGTTTTGTGGTGTACGTTTTGGTAACTGCATATTATAGGCTTTTCCACTATTGTAAAAGTTATTTCATAGAAACAAAGATGGTTACGGTAACAAACCGAATAAATCATAATTACATTATTACTCTGTAACGAACCACCGGAGACCACGGGTCTCTTATACCGGTATGCGCATAAGGTATCCCTGAACAACCTCCGAAAGTTTGTCGGTGGAGTTCGGCTTCACCCGGTATATGTTGTTGAATATTACCAGTAGGTTACTAGCAATGCATTACATTAATTCACAATTCATTGAGGTTTTAAACAATTTACCTGCATTTCCACAAATTACATTAATTTATCATTCATTAAGATTTTGAACAATTCACCTACATTTTCTGCCATTTCATGAAATACGTCATAACACAAAGAAGGAAGAATATTCCTACAGTTGACAACGCGATTAGTTGGGAAGTCACTAAACGTATAATTACTGGAGAAGTTTCGTGTAGTGATACGTTTCCTGCGGGAGAAGAAACGGAACCGGTCAACCTTCACTAGATAATCTTGTCTGTGTACGAAGAGAAAATTAGTCTGCATTCTGGAGATAGTAGATTCGAATCCCACCGTCGGCAGCCTTAAAGATGGTTTTGCGAGGCTTCCCCTTTTCACACTAGGCTGTACCTTAAAAGGCCACGGTCACTACCTACCTAATCCTAGCCTTTTCTCATTCCTCCGTCGCCATAAACCTTCGATGTAATAGTGCGATGTTAAACAAGTAGCAAAATAAAATAAAATGGAAAGTTAGTGATGTCTATCGGACAATTATGGAAACGGTGTTGTGAATTTGCAGAGGGCTGAACGACTGTGGAGCTTCCGTGGCTCAGGCTGCAACGCGCCGGCCTCTCATCGCTGAGTTCCGTGGTCCAAATTCTGGTCACTTCATGTCAGATTTAGACTGGACAAAGCGGAGGCGGAGCAGTTTCCTTTTTTCGGTTACTCCGGTTTTCCCTGTCCTCTTTCATTCTAGAAACTCTCCAATATCATTCCATTTCACTTGCCAGTCATTAATCGTTGCTCCAGAGGAGTGCGAAAGGCTTCGGCAGCCGGCATAATTCCTATCCTCGCCGCTAGATGGGGATTAATTCATTCCATTCCTGACCCGGTCGCTTGACTGAAAAGCTGTGGAGCAGACGAGGAGCAGACTGGCCAGGTATAACATCAGACACCTTCGTCGATATCATTGATAAAATATGTAGTACGGTGAAAATACGTGTAATACTGAATGAGTTAGAAGTATTCATCACTTTCTATCGACAAGGAATGGCAGCACTCATTTAACGCTGAGAGAAATGCTTGAATATTTTGAATTATTATGTCGAAAAACAAAGGAGCGGTGTTAAAGAGCAGTGCTCTTTATCTTGACCTGTATTTCCTGTTCACCTACAGAAAGGTATTCTTATTTTTTGATTTAACCCTGCTATGATAGAAGTTTAATTTTTTGTGACCAGAGTTCGTCCACAAATATAGATATCAGCTCCGTGTAATTTCTGGAGTTATTGGACAAGGAAACAATATTCATAATTTGAAAATCGGTATATTCTTCACCTTTTCCATCAATACAATCTCAGTCCGGCTGTGCATCCTTAGGAAGAGTAGACAGTAAGATCAGTTTCCTTATCAGTTAGTTCATAAATAAAAGTGTCAGTTCTATTAACTTGAAGGTTTAAACGTTGTTCTTCGTATTGACGTTACATATATACACAAGTAGAATCTATGAAACGTTTCCACTATTCGTAACTTAGGCACTCAGTGCAATATAATATTATTCGCACACTTTTTGGTGATTGAATTTTGTACAGGGGTGAGGAGTAAGAAAGGAGCTCCCCGGTTCCGGTTATACTGCCAACTGAATGGAAATGTAATCTGAATTGAATCGATACTATGATCGATCGATATGAATTTTCTAAACCTTTATTATCTTAAGCCAACAATGTCACACACACATTACATTACATTTCTCGTTGCGAATCTTGTTCCTAGCATGAATTCTATAGTTTGGCTTCGCTGTGTGAACAACAACAGCACTAGTACGTAAAGTGTACGCCAGATGTCGCACAGCGATGCATAAGCAATTCATAGTTTGTGTTTCAAAGGTTGCCAATACGAATCTCGAAGATAACCGAGGTCGACCGATTCAGCACTAGGGTGTCCATGTATCACTACAAGGTGCTCGTACTATAGTTAATTGTCTGTCCAGCTGCGTTTGTCCCCAGGACTTAACCTGGTACTCATCTCTGCTGCAGGCTGAGTAAACCTCAGGACTATGAACTGCAGAAGTTGAATTCTCGTTTATAAATCCTGATTTCTCTATCTTCTAACTTTTACCATATCGGTTAGGTAAAATTGTGCCCTTGAAAATATATACAAGAATATGTACAGACTTTTCATGGAATTATGAACTTGTTGCTGTATTGGAAAATAAAAGCAGGTCGACCATTTGCAAGTTAAACACCTGACAGCTTATAAGTAAACGTAATATTGTGTACCGATGTCGAGCGTAGGTAAAAGAAATATTGTGTACTATTGCTAGTTTAGGCACACACTAGTACTGTGAAATTTCGACTAGAACGTTTCTATGAAAATATTTATCTTTCAGCTATCTAAATCGATTTTCTCTCCCAGCATAGCAACGAGTTTACAATTCGTAAAACCATCTGTATAGTAGGTGTACTGTATTATTTTCCAACTTGATTTTATTTCGATGACGTTTGAGGAATTTGAAGATGTTCCATTAATATCACGAAACAGATCATTCCGTGTCTAATGTTTTTCTTTCTGTTCCTGTGTTCTAACATTTCGCTTATTATTCGATCGACTTTGAGAGTGGTAAAAGTTCTGTTCAGCACTCCATGCAATGCAATGTCTGTCTGTAAAAGATCTATGGTGACACATCTTGTATTTAGCCGACAAAATTTATTGAAACTTATCCTTAGATCGCCCAACAGAGTTCCAGCTTATCTGATATCCGGAAGAGTGAAATAGAACGAAGAAATCGACCAAACATGCAGCCTAAGTAATGCAATTAAAAATATCTTGCATAATAGCCATATTATTATTATTATTATTATATAACTGTATTTAATTAGGTATGCATTGCGTGAAAAATATTCTGTTCAATAATCGTAGGTCGTAATAAACAGAATCAGGACTATTAAAACACCCGAACTCATAATTACCATCCAGATTCAATAGGAGCAAGTAATGTAACGTCTTTTTGGACGAGATATGCGGCCCGAATATTCCTTAAAATACCTGGAAAGATACCCCCACAACTTCTGAAAGACTATTATTTCGGTGCAAAAATAACTTTTTCGTTGTCGGCGGGCCATGGAGTACCAAGATCTGTAAAAAACCAGAGGTATGAGTTTTGCCATAATACAATATCTCCATTTCTATCGACGTTCGAAAGTTGAAGTGGAAATAAGTCCAAGCATAACAATCGTGGAGACTCCTACCTGATAAATTACGTTACTTTCCCCCAGTTGACTGATGAAAATTTGTATTGTCCTGATTCCCTTTATCATGACCTGTGATTAATTGGATGACATTTATCTGTACACTCTGTATGTATACTTTAGGGCCAGGATTGAGAATAATGCTGCCGAGACTTTTGACGTCCGTTGAATCCTGGCCTCTACGTCTGGCGAACCAACGTACAGAATTGAGTGGCTCAGTGCCATAGTTGCCTAACCCACATTTACTTCATTTTGAGATATTTTAGGTTAAAGTTAGACTACGATTGAAGAATGACAAGTGCATCTTATATATTACTTTTTATTGCATTACTTAGTACAAATACGGTTTTTTCACATACATAACAATAAAAAATTGGCACTAATTATCCCCAACCAAAATAAATCACAAACTTATAGGCAGTTTTTGCGCTGAACTATAACACACTTCACAAACAAAATTGCTGGTTAGGCAACAATGGACTTAGATATAAGGAACTTTTTAATGCTCATTTTCAGCAGGAACTATTGAAATAAGTTCAGTCTTTACCTCTAAAGGAATTTAAATGACAGAAATTAATAATATTTGAATCTGCTCTTGACAATACATAATCTACGGTAACTCATTATTTTCAATCTTCATCAACTTCACTTTCTTCTTGTTCTTGTTCTTTAAGTGATCTGTAGAAATGGTGGTGTTGTGGTTGAATATATTTCATCAGATCCAGTAAATCTTTTAATTTCCCTTTTGATATTTTCCTGCCTCTGGGGTAGAGCTCCAGAGGACTTGGTAACTGGCGGATGGGTCAGCCTCGAACAGATTTCTTTGAGAGATCAACTGTCTGGAATATCCTATCTCCATGGCTGTTGTAGCTATAAAACAGGGTCTTTGGTTACTCTCTCTGTATCTTAAGCCACCATAGCTTCAACCATTCCACTTTTTCCTTGTGCGTACTTGTGGTTCTGAGTTACCTGTAACCAAGTTACATTAACTCTCAACAACAGGTCTCTAGAACATTATCTCCACTGCACTTATAGTTATAAAGAAATTTTACCTGAGGTTTGTGAAATAGAATCACATACAGACGTAACAGCTGCAGGCCCATCTTGTCTTCCTGCATCTGAAAATGCATCGGTAGATCAGAGCCAGACTTGCCTAACCAACATAATATTTATAATGGACTTTCTGAATTACTTATATTAATATGTTTATAGCCAGAACTTATCCTCTTCAGTTACTCATTATGTTAGAACTAGTACCAAATTTAATACATAACATAATCACCATTGCAGTATCAATCAGTTATGCCTAGGCACAATACAATTTCATTTACTTCAGTCAGAGCTAGAAATGCCTAACCAACTACATGTTTTCCGTATTAATCACAAACCATTCAATTTATTACCTAATATTATCAATATGTGTATCTATTCTAAAGTACCTGAGGATTTGAAATCAGCATAGTTACGTCCATAACCTTGGTCCTTGCCACTGCCATCGTAATTATCCTCCAGGAGCATTTCCACACTCCAGCTCTCTTCAGCCATCTTGATGTTGGATAGGCACAGTTGGCACTAAAGGAACTGAAGGTTATGGAAGTTGGCTAACATAATTGTAGGTGGCAGCACCAATCAAGCTACTGGAATGTAGTAGGCAAGTCTGGTCCTATTAGAGGCAACTATTAGGAGTCCATTATAGCACATTAACAGCATTTTTTAAATTTGTGGGTTAGGCACCTATGGCGGTGAGCCACTCAATTAAGCTGATCGATCAACTGCACTTGACAAATACTCGATAAGGTGTTACCTCCTGCATATTAATATTACACATAAAATCCCTGTTTTAAATTATCAACATGACTGTAATGGAGTTAGGATACCGTTTCAGTATATCGTTCTGATAGTTGTAGTAGGGAGAATCAATATTCTTACTGAGGGACTGAGAAGAGACAAATGGAATAAAACGAAGACAGAAATGCTACATCCAGTGAAATACCCCCAGAGAAACAAAACTGCTCCACTTGTTTCCATCCCTCACATAAAGCTTCAGAACTCGAAACTTTCTCCTTGTTGCAGAGCACACTCCACTCCAACATGTTTTCTCTAAAGCCGTTCAACACTTCTCGAATGTTAAGCAGGTAACGGGAACAATGCAATGATGACCATAATACTTAAACTGTTTAGTGAAAAGGACTATATTTCAGTGAAGTGAATGTTTCCTTTTCTTTTTGCTTTTTTCAATCTGGCGTATAAAAATCACATGTCCATAGATAAGCACGAGGTAGATCGTATTCCGCTGAGTTTGAGGAATGACATGTTAACAAATGTTGATCGAGGATGGTTCGTTGTAGTTGTTTTATGTTAGACATATAACTCGGGTGAGATGGAATTTCGTATGGTTGGTTCTTTCTCGATAAAATGCCTTTCATTCAACGAGGTGAGATTGTTATTCTGTTGCATGTAATAACATTGACGACGTCTATTGTCTGAACCAAGCCGTACTTGGTATTGAAAACGATAACTGACAAGACTTTCGTTAATACTCTTTATGGAGCACGTGATAACATTATCATCATCTACTGGCATCAGACTGAACCTTTCTTTTTTTGCTAGCGGCTTTACGTTGCACCGACACAGATAGGTCTTATGGCGACGATGGGATAGGAAAGGCCTAGGAGTTGGAAGGAAGCGGCCGTGGCCTTAATTTAAGTTATGTCCCAGAATTTACCTGGTGTTAAAATGGGAAACCACGGAAAACCATCTTCAGGGCTGCCGACAGTGGGATTCGAACCCACTATCTCCCGGATGCAAGCTCACAGTTGGATAAAATGCTATAATTTCCCTTCCTGCCTTTGCCATGTATGGCGCCGCGTCAGTGAGAAAAAGCAATAAAATTGTAATCCTTCATTCCCTGTGACCCCAACAGAAAGAGGCTTTTGTCAAACCTATCCGTGTCAGTGCGACGTAAAGCATATTGTAATTTTCAATCGTGTCTTCATACTAGCAATGCAGATACTCCTTTCAGAGGGTAGACTCGCTAGGAATGTTTCGATTTGCATAGACCTACTGTTCCAGAAACGTTTTGAAAGATGCATTGCTTATCTTTGCTAACGGGATATTTGCTCCAACTCATCTTCTTTACTTGGGTCGACTGTGAGTTGCACGTTCTAATGCTTCTATAAATTTATTGTAATTGTTTAGTGCAGTGTCTTGAGGGAAAATATGGTGTTCTTCTTTGAGCATGCTACCTGCATACTTGTTCCAGTCAGCAGCAGTCATATTCCACTTGCTCGAAGGTATGGGCTGAGGGCGGGAAAGTGGATGAAGATCAAGCTGATGATAATTGGTCAGTGATCTGACCCCATTGGGTCCTTAAGTGTATTCCAGTGACTGATGCTTGATATCGATGGTGAGCAAAGTGTTATGTCCATTGCAGATGGCCTTCGTAATGGAGAAGGGACCAGGTGCTGGAGATCCATCATTTAATAGAATTATTGATGATATTTTTACGTCAAACTAACTACTTTGGCGGTTTTCGGAGACAGCCGAGGTACTGAAACTTGGTCCCGCAGGAGTTCTTTCACGTCCCAGTAATTCTACCGGTACGAGGCTGAAGTATTTGAGCGTCTTCAAATACCACCGGACTGAGCCAAGGTCGAACCTGCCAAGTTGGGGTCAGAAGGCCAGCGCCTCAACAGTACATGCCACTCAACCAGCTTAATAGAATTATATTGTGAATATCCATAACATTTAAAATAGCATACCTTGGACCATCGGAATATGCGCAGCCCCATGTAGGATGATGAGCGTTCAAATCTCCATAGAGCAAATATGGAGGTGTCATGATCAACAGAACAGTATCCAATTCATTCAATGTAACATTTGCTCCTGACTGACAATATAAAGAGTTGAAAAATAATTTTAGGCCAATGGTAAGAATGCTAGCCGCAACTATTTGTATATCAGGGCGGGAAGTCACAGTCACTGATACAGGTTGAAATTCCACTGATGTATGTGTGGAGATGGCAGCAGCTCTCCAGCCGTCTGGTCGATCGGCTCATAGGGTCACTTAATTGCGGAAGCGTATTGTTTGAGATGCATGAAGCCAAGTCTCCGAAAGGGCTGCTAATTTAACGACTCTTCGATTTATTTCATTTTCTAAGTTCTCCTTGTTATCAGTGACAGATCTGGCATTCCACTGTAAAACTTAGAACTATTTCAATTGTAGAATAAATATAATAGTTTTTGGATTGCCACCAATTTGATGAAGTTACAAACTTATTTAGTACTCCACTGCGAGAATTTAAGTCTAGATGCCTTTAGATAAACATCATGTGACTAGATGACTTATTTCAGCTGATGACGGTATACCGGTACTACTATTGGATGATCTTATTCGCTGTGGTAAATGAAGGACAAGGTTGTGTGTGTTGGCTACAAACTGATTCGTCAATTATAATAATGACTACGTGAAGAGCACTTGTAATGGAAGAAACGTCAGCTGATGGAGATTTATTTATTATTTATTTATCGTATGATGGATGTACATATATATATATATATAGTTTCAGGATAAATGTGCGTAGTCGCAAGTCCGTACAGCAGTACAACTCTGGGTCCAATATATTGTTCCAGTCAACTGCTTCATCCGCTGTGCGGTGAATGTCCATTAGCGTTCCTATGACAGCTCGCAATAGGCAGTCAGCAACAATGCGGTGGATTGACTGCGAAGAGGCACCACAATCACAATCTCAAGAGCTAGTCCAACCCAATTTGGACAATAGATAACCACATGTGCCTTGCCCAGTTCTTATCCGATTGATGATTCTCCATTGTCGCCTTGGAAGATCAAATTCTTGTACGCGTTTAGAAGGATTCTCAACTAGATGTTTGTTGACTAGTGAAGACTGATCTCAGTGGGATTTTGATAAACTGTTAACATGAAAAGAGGTTCTTTCAGGATCTGTTGCTGTACGCCAGGGTGGTTTCCTTGATTTCAGTCGCTGATGTTCAATATTTGTAATATCTTGAAGGATGGGTAGTAGGGGGTTCTGATGAATGCTTTCCCAAACCTTTAGGAGAGCTTCTGATGGTTTTATGGCTGGATGTGGAATATTTCTGAGAACAGGAAACTATGCCGTGTTCGTGCTCCGAATGCATCCCGTGATTATGCGCATTTCCTGATTGAGTTGTACATCAACCTTCTTAGTGTTAACGCTATTGATGCAAGAGGGGCAGCCGTATTCAGCAACAGAATATGATAAGGCTAACGCTGTTGATCTTAGAACATGAGTATTGGCTCCCCATGATGTACCAGCAAGTTTCTGAAGAAAATTATTTCTAGTTTTAACTTTAATAGCTACATTTGAGAGATGTTGCTTGAAAGTCAAAGTTCTATCAAGTTTTATTCCCAAGACTTTTGGTGTACTGCAGAACGACAACACTTGAACTCGGAATTTTATTGTTGGTTTGTAATTAGACTGTCTGTTGCGTAAGTGGAATGTAGATATAACTGTTTTTGAGGCTTTAGGTGAAGGTACCATTTCTTGAATTATACATCTAAGGCTTCCGGGTAAGTGGCTAAAGTAGTTTCAGCGTCATAAATGTTGGAGCACAGAGTCACCAAACAAATGTCATCAGCATAAGTGAATGTTCTTGATGATGTGTCTGGGAAGTCGTATATGCACAGACTAAAAAGAAGCGGGGCGAAGACTGATCCCTGAGGTAAACCATCGTTTAAATTAAACTCTACTTCTGTGATTCTCAGCGTAGATCTGGAAGTACCTATTACTAAGCATATTGCTAAGTAAGGCCGTAAGTTTACGACATGGGATAACATTCAAAAATTTTAAGAGTCCTTCTTGCCAGACTGCGTCATAGTCAGCTGATAGATCCCAAAAGGCAGCCAAGCTTACTGATTTCCTCTCATATCCATTTTCGATATATGTGGTGAGAGACAGTACTTGATTATTACAACTTATTCCGGGTCTAAATCCTGCTTGCTCTATAGATTGTTTCATAAATTCTAGTGTAGATCAGTCGCTCAAGGAGTTTATATGTGACACTTAGAAGTGCTATTGGACGGCAGCTTCCACTTTAGCTGGTGGAGATTCATTGGAACGAGTAATGGGGAGCACCCTCCCCACACAAACCCGCAAAAACTATATTTCCTTAGAGGGGAGATCAAAAGTGAAACAAATATTTAAACTGTTGAGCTTAATCTGAAACTTTAAAAGTACATATAAATCACAACGTTAACACCTAACACAGCTGTCGGCGGAAAGCTGAGTCTTTCAGAAAAACTGCACTGCACATGTCCGAGCTTCACGAAACTAGAGTCGTAACTGCACAGCAAGTTTACTATCGTAGATCTACGCTCATGCCGGCCCCGTGGTGTAGGGGTAGCGTACCTGCCTCTTACCCGGAGGCCCCGGGTTCGATTCCCGGCCAGGTCAGGGATTTTACCTGAATTTGAGAGCTGGTTCGAGGTCTACTCACCCTACGTGATTACAATTGAGGAGCTATCTGACGGTGAGATGGCGGCCCCGGTCTAGAAAGCCAAAAATAACGGCCGAGAGGATTCGTCGTGCTGACCACACGTCACCTAGTAATCTGCAGGCCTTCGGGCTGAGCAGCGGTCGCTTGGTAATCCATGGCCCTTCGGATCTGTTGCGCCATGGGGTTTGGTTTCGTTTGGTTTTTAGATCTACGCTCATATTCCTCCCATTTATCTAGGGACAGTTTCATTTCTGTTTATTATTAGGTAAGTGCCACTTGTTAGTCTTCTTGCTTTACTTTATTTGTGTCGATCTCAATAACGCATTGGTCAGTAGTTTTTATTTCCTGAAGAGCGAGTTTGATTGTAGCTGAAGTCGAAGACAGAACGGACTCTTAACCACATAGTAGCAAAACACGTCAAAAACCTTACTGAGAAACTCCTATTGCTATCAAGTGCTCTCATTCTCTAATTTCATGTCAATAATTAATTACTTTCACAAAAGGAAGTTTAGAAAACAGAACATCATGTTAATTTCAGTTAAATTTTGTAATGCCTTACAGTGGTTTGTCTCCCTAACTCAGGTAGATTTCGCGACGATGGTGAAGTAAAGGGCTGGAAATGGCGTGTGGCTTTTAGTGCCGGGTGTGCCCGAGGACAAGTTCGGCTCGCCAAACGCAGGTCTTTTGATTTGACTCCCGTAGGCGACCTGCGCGTCGTGATGAGGATGAAATGATGATGAAGACGACACATACACCTAGCCCCCGTGGCAGCGAAATTAACCAATTAAGGTTAAAATTCCCGACCCTGCCGGGAATCGAACCCGGGACCCCTGTGACCAAAGGCTAACACTATAACCATTTAGCCACGGAGCCGGACAAGTAAAGGGATAGAACAGGGGAGGAAGTGACCGTGGCTTGAATTAAAATTCTGGCATATTTTGGGCCTGAACGTTGATGTAGACCACGGCCGCCTCCTTACCAGTCCTAGCCCTTTCCTTTCCCATCATCACCAACAGTCTGTCAAAGTTCGTGTGGATTTAACTAATTAGCACCGAGCAAGTGGCTGTGGGGTTTGGGTCACGTAGCTATCAGGTTGCATTCGGGAGATAGTGCTTATCTATAGCTCGGAAGATCATTTTCCGTGGTTTGTCATTTTCGTATCAGGCAAGTGCTGGAGCTGTACCTTAATTATCGCCACGGTCGTTTTCCATCGTCGCCATACGTCGGTGCAACGTAAAGCAAATAGTAAAAAACTTGTGAAAACCATTGACAAAGAAAACGAAGAATTGGCTTGACGGGGCGTGATAACTGAGCGACATCGTCACGGGTTTCTCACCAAGGCGGCTGTGGTTCGAATCCCGGCCAACGCATATGGGTGTTATGAAATGAAAGGTAATGTCCCTGTGGTATAGATTTCATGTAAAGTCAGAGGTCACCGGGCTATGATGACAGTACGAACAACCACGCAAGATCACAAGCTTGCTTGAAGGACGTGGATCATTCTAGCCTATAAGCTCCTATGAGCATGACAAAAGGTTGAAACCTGTACTAGGTGTTCTCTATTTTGCATAATACTGATAAAATTAATGTATGTCGAGAAGCTCGAGTTAGATTCATCGGGTAGCACCTTGTCACGTTGCCATTACGCTGTCGACAAGGCGAACAAGTACCATATGACACTTTCCATGTCACTTCACACAATATAAGCAAAACTGACCGCTTTGTTACAATCTTACTCTTATTTTCTTCCTTGCGGCCCCACCTCGTCGAACTAGACTAAACAGCTCAAGCCAGGTATCACATACACGTCAAGGTATGGTACACTTGGTGGAGCTCCTTAAAGCCAAGAACCACGTGCCTGCAGTCAACCCGCAAGCCAGCTGTCAAAGTTCACACACCTTGTTGGGCAAGCCAATCTTCCAGGCGTGAAGTCGTGCGGACAAGAAACATATCCCGTTTGAGGTCTACAACATATGTCACCTCTGGGATCAAAGTGTCGTACATTATGAAACAAGCTTCGTGCTACCGAGCGAGTAGGCTTGTAATATGGGGCGTGCAGTAGCATTCGGTAGATAGCGGCTTCGAACCGCACCTTAAACAACCCTGAAAACGCTTTTTCGTGATTTTTACTCGAGGAATATCCCGGAACTGTATCCTAATGAAGACCACACGGCCTTACTTTCTTTCCCATCCCACTGTCACCACTGAGCAAGTTGGGTCACATAGCTATGAGTTCGTAGTCAGGAGATGGTAGGTTTGAATCCCACCGTCGACGCCCTGAAGATGGTTTTCCATGGTTTCCCATTTTCACGCCAGGCAAATGCTGGAGCTGTACCATAATTAACGTCTTAGCACCATGACTACATTCAACTCCTCACCCTTCCTTATCATTGCATAGTGGAAACGCTTCGAGGCGGTAGTGGGGGAAAATCCCACTGTTCCCGAAAACATGTACGGTATATGTTAATGTGACCTTTGACCTAGTAGTATTCTTGATATTTAGCGTATGGCATTTAGTGCCGGGTGTGTCTTAAGAATATATTCGGTTCGCCTGGTACAGGTCTTTCTCTCTGACTCCCATGGGTGACCTGCGGGTGTGAGGTGACAATGACGATGAGATGGAGAAAGGGTGAAACTCAGTGTCGGCACATAATCTACTCATGTCGAAAAACACAAAGGATCTGCTCAAGGCTTAATGTCTCCCTCCGGTAGATTAATCAGTATCAACAGCATCATACGCCCTCGATCCATAGGAACACTACGGAGAGATTTGAAACTGAGCCTAGGCTCTTCGTACGTTATTTATTTATTTATTTATTTATTTATTTATTTATCCAGAAGTGAGGTATATTATATTAAGGAAATAATACACACATACATACTTGCAAATACTTAGTGATTATATATTGTATACCACCACCTCTCCTACCCTGTCGGCATCTATCCTGTTTTTTTCATCACAACGGGACTCGAACCGGATAACCATGGTGTCAGACCGTAGGGACTTGACGCTTTAATGATCATGGCCATTATTCTTCTTCTTGTTTTCGAATGGGTCTACTATGGACCACGTTAAGCATCATTCATTTACGGTTCTTCCTCTTTCGATCGGCCCAGTACTTCTTCATCCTTTCGGAGTGGGCTTCTTTACGTTCTCGTGACCAGTTGTTGCCGGTCCGTTTTTTGCTACTTTGATCTTGGAATCCCTTAATTTTGTTGATGATTTTTCTGTATTCCTGTCTGTTGTATACTACCTCCTGTGATATATTATTTTCCTCCATATCCTCCTTGACCCCTTTAAGCCAGCTAGTTTGTATCTTCCTGTTCTCCATGTATTCCAGAATTCGCTTGGCTGTTCTCTCTGGTGGCATTCTTTTAATGTGTCCGTAGAAGCAGAGTCTTCTCTTCTTGAAGGATGTTGTGATTTTTTCGGTCCTTTTGTATAGTTCCTCATTTGGTCGCAGTCTAAATTCTTGACCCACTTTCCTGGGCCCTATTATTATTATTATTATTATTATTATTATTATTATTATTATTATTATTATTATTGTACCGGGCGGTACACCTCCACGCCGCTAATTTAAAAATTGCGCCAGTTGAAACTCCTCTGCTGGAGGAAGTCTGAACTTTATCTACGCTATTAATTCTTTACCTTATCAGAAGATGTCACCACGTGGAAAATTTTGAGTTTTTGAACTGTGTCATTTTTGATGTGTTTTTGTTTCGCTTGAAGTAAGAAGTGTGAACTTTCTCTTCTAGAGGACACTACTGAAGATCAACCATAGTGCACCCTAGTGCGGAGTCAAAGAACTATTTTGTTGGAGAAATTTTTATTTCAAATGTTTGTTTCTTGTTAAATTTCTTTCTGTTATTGTTTAAGTTGGCTGTATACCCCTCTTTTCCCCCTTGTTTTAGATTTATCCAATCCCGAATTTCTTTTAGTAATTTCCGACCAATCCGATGTCTCTTCCCCCAACTTGGATATGTTTCTGTACCCTAGCCAATAAAGTAATTGTGGGCGGGTGTTTTCATTCCCCTAACGCCTAGAACCTTCCGCGAGAGGATATAAACTGCTGATTTTTGGGGTCTCTGCGCCACTTCTGTTCCATCTTTCAGTGTGTAAAGTACATAGCAGGGGGCGGGAAGCGCCTCTTTCCTCGGCAGCGGTCAACAACAAGGTAATGGCCGATTAATAACTTCTTTCTTTGCTAGCTCAGCAGTTTAACTCTCGGGGCGGGTTCGAAGCGTTCCACCATGTAACCTTTTCCTAAATGTAACTACTCTTTTCATATATTCTCTTTTGAAGCTACATACTGGGATAGAGAGTGCTAACCCTCTCGAGCTCCCACTCATATTGTTTTGAGGTGAACTTATTTTTCTCAACCTATTCTTCGTTAACGTAAAACAAATTATTCTCTTTTTAAGTCACCTCTTTAGTATGGGATTAGCCCTTGTATTTACGGCCTAGTGCCAAGTAGGTCTAATCAAAGTGTATTAGGAGTGCAAGTTCGCCTCCTCTCAAATTGTTATTTTAGAGGTCATTTAATTAACCTCCTTTTCATTTAATAGACCTCAGTAGATTGGGTATTTTACCCCTGTGTTTACGTCCGTTGAGGACAGCTTGAAGGTGGAGTTTGGTGTGGCCTGGGAGAGGCTTAATTTGAGAGCGAGTGGCTCTTTTGAAAATTGAGTATTGTATGCCTCGTAGAGGCTTTTCAGTGTAATTTGGAGCAAGGGCTCCTAGGCATGAATGGGGTGTTCTGCCCCTCTGTTGAAACTTGTGTGTCTGTGGGGTAAAACTGAGCAGATTGCCCTAGCATTGTGCAGTCAGGGCGCGAAGCCCAAATCCTGTAAATATTGTAACTACCCTGTGAACTTGCTACTTTGTACCTGCCATGCTTGTTATTTCTTTGTTTTGAAAAGAAAATATAACCTTGTTAAATTTTAAATTAATTTTCTCTTAGTAGCTTGAGACCTGTTCACCACCCCGCACCTTCTTTCACGCATAACTACCACAAAAACTCGGTAACAAGTGGTGGCAGAGCGTGGTTGAATGGGTCTCAATTTAGCCCCTTTTGACGGCTAAACATTGTTTGTTCCGAACCCTAACCATTTTTTCAGTTGCTGGAATTTTTGAGTTTTTCAAAATTGTTCTGTCATCATGCCCGGCCCTCGCGATGTTCTCCATCTTAACTATTTGCGCAAAGAGGAGTTGATATATGAATTAACTAATAGAAATGTGCAATCTGGAGGCATGGTTGCAGTTGACACCAATAAGCTTAGAGAGTCCCTTGATTTGCCCATTTCCATCCCCACCTTGGGAGAGAAAGAAATTGACGACTCTCTTTCCACGATCACGGAGAATATTACTGGGCTAGCTTCTGTAGTTAGTTTTTTGATGAAAATGATCCTTCTCCTAATCAAATTAAGCGTGTGCAAGCTAGGCTGTTTCATTTTTCAAATAGAGTTAATGATCTGTTGTCTCTAAAGTTGAATGACGTTCAGAAGAAGGAAGCTAGTACGCTGCTTGAAAATATGTCTGAATTATCTAGCAAGGTCACTCAATTGTTAACTGGGGAGGTTCCTCCCAAAACTGATCAACCCGTCACGGTGAATGTAGGTAGCGGGGAAGAGCCTCATAAGGGAGAAGTCAATAGGTAAACCATTGCTGCTCAAACAACCTCTGCCCCATTGGACGAGTCTGAACGCCGTAACTCATTAAATAATGTACGTTCTGAATTAACTACTTTGCCATTGAAACCTTTACCTACTATGTCACCCGGGTTTAGTAGCTTGCCTCATCCCTTGGCAATGTTGCTCAGAGGTATCTCTAAGTTTTCCGTTAATACCACCAGTGACGTAATTTCATTTTTAAGATTTCTAGTTGAATTTCAGGATCATGCCCTTGTTTTTTCTCTTTCTCCATGTCAAATTTTGCAAATTATCTATCCGTATGCTATTGGTATTCTCTCTGACAAAATAGTAAGAGCCATAGCTGAACAGTCATCTATTGAAGATTTTCATGCACACTTGCTTGCAAATTTTATTCCCGCCCGCGCGAGGTCATCTCTGATTCAGAAGTACTATTACTGTGTACAACGCTTGGATGAAAAGTTGGCTGATTTCATACAGGACATTAAGTTTTATACTAGGGTGTTTGCTCTTCATTTTCCTGAAGATCAGATTGTACAGGCTATTGTAGAAGGCATTTCACCATCTTATAGGTCATACTTGTGTTTCGCGGCGTGCCCGCAAACTTTCTCTGAACTTGAAGCGTTGGCCGTCTCAGCGGAAGGAGTTAGGTACGCCGATTCCTTGCGTGTAGCGAAAGAACCCCCGCCTTCCTTTAGTAATACTCGGCCTCCACCTCGCCGACCAGTCACACCCCGTAAATGTTATGCTTGTGGGTCGCCTGACCATCTGCGCAATAAGTGTCCACTGATCAAGTCTAGTAGGGCAAATAATGGAGCTGGGTCAGCACAAGGCTGTTTTAAATGTGGGGCTTTCTCACATATCGCCAAGAATTGCCCAAATTCGAATAGCACCCCCTCCTGCTCAACTTCTGGTGCAAATTCCACCTATGCCAATAATAAAAAGTGACTAGTGGCTTCGGCTGAGTCGACTAATCCATCTTCCCGAGACTCAGCCCCTGGTAAACAGGTTGTAAATTCAGGGAACGAGCAATTTTCAAATTTATCTTTTGAAGGTCCCAAAGAGTGTCTTAGGATTGCGGCGGATTTCCCCGCACCTGTTCCTTTTCTTAAGATTGAGCTAAATAACGAGCCTATAACAGCTCTCTTAGATTCAGGCAGTGTTTGTTCGATTATTTCGGCTGAATGGTATTCTAAATTGAAATCTGTTTGTAAACTACCTGACTATGTCTCATCTCCTGTTCAATATGTTTCGGCTAATTCATCCCCATTAGAAATTCTAGGTTCCTTATTGGTCAAAATTCGTATTTTTAAATTCACATGGAAAGTTAAATTGTTTGTGGCCAAGCTCTTGTCTTGCCCCATTATATTGGGAGCGGACTTTATTTCTCACACTGGTCTTGTGCTCGATCTTCAGAGTAGGTCTTGCACTTTCAAATTTGCCTCTAATTGTAATATCCCTCTATTAAAGTGTAATTCTGTATCATGTTCATCTATTTCGCCTACCCAGGATGAGATGTCGTTAGACCTTAGACATCTACCTGAGGAGCAGGCTGATAGTATTCGTAAGCTGTGTCAGTCGTTTACAGAGGTGTTCTCTGATACTCTTGGTGTTACTGACCTTATTGAATACAAAATTGAGGTCACTGATTCGATTCCTGTCCGTTTTCCACCGTATAGGCTATCTCCACCTAAAATGAAGGCTCTGAAAGAAATTATCGATCAGATGTTGAAGGATGGTATTATTAGGCCCTCTAAGTCGGCGTATTCTTCGCCTATTTTTCTAGTTCCGAAACCCCAAGGAGGCTTCAGGCCTGTCATTGATTATAGGGCTCTCAATCGGAAGGTGGTGTTGCAATCTGTGCCCCTTCCTGACCTTCATTCTTGTTTTTCATGGTTTCGTAAGGCCAAGTTCTTTACTATCTTGGACTTGAATCAGGCCTATAATCAAATTCCCCTTGCCGAAGAGTCTAAACATCTTACAGCGTTTGCCACGGACTGGAACTTATACGAATACAACCGCGTGCCTTTCGGGCTCCCCACGGGAGCAGCTGTACTCACTAGGCTACTAGATAGGGTCTTCTCCGACATCAAATTTGAGTACTTATATCACTACTTGGATGATGTCGTCGTATTTTCAGAGACTTTTGAGGAGCATCTAGATCATCTGCGAGAAGTTCTCGATCGCCTTCGTAAGGCTGGGTTAACTGTTAAGTTGTCCAAGGTTGCCTTTGCTAAGCCCTCTATGTCTTTCCTAGGGCACATTGTGTCACCTGATGGTGTAGCCATCGATCATTCTAGAACACAGGCCATCCGTGATTTTAAACCTCCCAAGGACATTAAAGGCATCGCCAGGTTTATTGGTATGGTGAATTTCTTCAGAAAGTTCATTCCTAACTTTGCTAATAGAGCGGCGCCCTTAAACCTTCTTCGTAGGAAAGGCATCAAATTCGAGTGGGGACCTTCTCAACAAGCCGCTTTTGAAGATCTTAAATTGGCTCTCTGTAATGCCCCTGTACTTGCTATGCCTGATTTTTCGAAGAAATTCATCGTCCAAACTGATGCGTCGTCGTCAGCAGTAGCTGCAGTCCTTCTTCAAGAGACTGAACTAGGGAGGCGACCCATCGCCTATGCATCTAGGACATTGTCGGCTCAAGAAGCCAAGTATTCCATATATGAGCTCGAAGGTTTGGCAGTCTTATTCGCCTTAGAGAAGTACCGTCTCTATCTGGAACATGTTAAATTCGACCTGGAGACAGATAATCAAGCCTTAAGCTGGGTCTTAGGTAGGCCGCGTCGTACTGGTCGCATAGCCCGCTGGGCCATCCGTATTTCTGCCTTCCAATTCGATGTCAGGCATATCAGAGGTACTGAAAATGTTGTTGCTGATGGACTCAGTCGTATGTTTTCTAACGACGTCGAGACCCATGACCCGGTCGACAGTTCATCACCTCCCGAGTCCATACTATCTGGTGTTAATGCCATCTTAACAGATGCTCCCATGCTTTTTAGGGATATCGAGAAATACCAACATGAAGATCCGACGCTGGCTCCGATAATGGAAACCCTTTCTTCTGGGGAACATGTTGTCCCTTATGTTCTGAGGAATGGTGTTTTATGTTGCCCTTCGAGGCATGACAAGATGATGAAGGTTGTCGTTCCAGCTGTTCTTGTGCCTATGATCTTCAAGTACTATCATGAGACCCCATTAGGGGGGCATCTTGGAATCTTTAAAACCCGTGAAAAGATTCGTGAAATGTTCATTTGGAAAGGTATGGACGGTGAAATCCGTGAACTAGTAAAGGCTTGTAAATCCTGTTTGATTAGTAAACCAACCATGTCCACCAAGGTAGGCCTTTTGTCTTCCCATCAAGCGTCGCGCCCCATGGAACGCCTGTACATTGATTATGTAGGACCCTTCCCCCAGTCAAAGGGTAATGCTAACAAGTTCATCTTTGTATGCGTAGATGGTTTTACCAGATTTTCTTGGTTATTCCCGACTAAGCTGGCTACCGATCAGTCCACAATTACTTGCCTAAATTCTATTTTTGCTTCTTTTGGTCCGTGCCAATATATTGTGTCTGATAACGCTAAGGCGTTTACATCAAATCTTTTTCGTAAATTCTGTTTTGATTTATCCATCTCTCATGTAACTACTTCCGCTTATTACCCTCAACCATCTCTGGCTGAACGGGTTAATCGTAATCTCAGGTCCGCACTTATTGCCTATCATCATGAAGATCATTCCAGGTGGGACACGTCCCTGCATTGGTTAGCTTTTGCTTTGAATTCGGCGGTTCATGAATCACATAAATTCACTCCAGCCTCTTTAATGTTCAAATTTGTTCCCAACTCGCCGCTCTCTAACCTCTGGTCTCTGAGTGACATTCTACCCGAGACAATAGATCCGGATAATATTAAAGATCTTTGGAAGAAGGCTAAAGCCAATCTTAAGGTATCTCATGAAAAGGTTAGGGAAAGGTATGATCGTGGACGGAGACCCACCCCTTTGAATGTAGGTGACCAGGTGATGGTCAAGAACTTTGTTCCCGCGGGCAAGCTTGCCCCCAGATTTCATGGGCCTTGTATCATTCTCGATTTTCTTACGCCGGTTACATTGTTAGTAAGCAATCCAGCCACCGAGAGGATATTTAGGGTTCACCTGTCACAGGTGAAACCGGTGTAATGTCTGTGTTAACTTGCTTCATATTATTGTGAAAGGGGATATGAAGGTTATATTTTTTTTGAGTTTTCAATTTCTAGGCATTCTGCCCCTTCTATAATATTTTGTTTTATATGTAAGCATTTGTGTGAAACCTCCCCCGATTTGTTAAACTGCCATCCTGTCCTTGCCTCGGCCATTACCACGCTCCCGTCTCCTGCTCCAATACACACTGTGGCTTGATTAGATTAAATGCCATGGATATTTGCACGCCGCTGGCCCCTCTACCTCTCCAACAAGACTGTGCCCTCAAAAAATGATGATGGTCCAACAATATTCTGCCGCCTGGCTTTAATGTTTCAGTGCCCCCGCAGCCGCGCGGCGCTGTGCCGCGACTGGGTTCGAGGACGGGCCCCCTCGGCCCCAGCGAGGACGACATGTGCACGGCGAGCCGGAGCTCTCCTCCCGGCCAAGGCTGATGTGCGGCGCACGACCTGCTACTTGCCCGCAGCCTGTATATCTTCACCGCGGGCGCGGCGTGTTTCAGCACCACTGCTCCCCTCATAGTGCGGGCGAGCGGTATCTCAGGGTACTTGAGGGGTCCGAGCGGCCTCCTTTGGACGCAAGCTGCAACGGCCGGTCTGGCCATCTCACTTCATCAACATCAACTACATGAACAGTTACTATAAGTAATGATTACACTTGGGAATTCAACAGCAATATTTGGTGGACATTGCAAAATTTTTCATCACTTTTAAGTATTAAAAGTTTATCTTCAGAACTCAACTTCTACAAACATAAAGACTGTACTTCACCTGCAACAACAAAATTTTGAAACTGAATCAAACCAAATTAAGAAAGTCTTATAAATTTTTTTTTTGGCAATTAATCTCCATATCTACATCAAACTTGGACCTTGTTTTCAAACAATTTTATGTGTCACCCCTGGAGGAACTTTTGGGGGGGGAGGTCTGTACCGGGCGGTACACCTCCACGCCGCTAATTTAAAAATTGCGCCAGTTGAAACTCCTCTGCTGGAGGAAGTCTGAACTTTATCTACGCTATTAATTCTTTACCTTCTCAGAAGATGTCACCACGTGGAAAATTTTGAGTTTTTGAACTGTGTCATTTTTGATGTGTTTTTGTTTCGCTTGAAGTAAGAAGTGTGAACTTTCTCTTCTAGAGGACACTACTGAAGATCAACCATAGTGCACCCTAGTGCGGAGTCAAAGAACTATTTTGTTGGAGAAATTTTTATTTCAAATGTTTGTTTCTTGTTAAATTTCTTTCTGTTATTGTTTAAGTTGGCTGTATACCCCTCTTTTCCCCCTTGTTTTAGATTTATCCAATCCCGAATTTCTTTTAGTAATTTCCGACCAATCCGATGTCTCTTCCCCCAACTTGGATATGTTTCTGTACCCTAGCCAATAAAGTAATTGTGGGCGGGTGTTTTCATTCCCCTAACGCCTAGAACCTTCCGCGAGAGGATATAAACTGCTGATTTTTGGGTCTCTGCGCCACTTCTGTTCCATCTTTCAGTGTGTAAAGTACATAGCAGGGGGCGGGAAGCGCCTCTTTCCTCGGCAGCGGTCAGCAACAAGGTAATGGCCGATTAATAACTTCTTTCTTTGCTAGCTCAGCAGTTTAACTCTCGGGGCGGGTTCGAAGCGTTCCACCATGTAACCTTTTCCTAAATGTAACTACTCTTTTCATATATTCTCTTTTGAAGCTACATACTGGGATAGAGAGTGCTAACCCTCTCGAGCTCCCACTCATATTGTTTTGAGGTGAACTTATTTTTCTCAACCTATTCTTCGTTAACGTAAAACAAATTATTCTCTTTTTAAGTCACCTCTTTAGTATGGGATTAGCCCTTGTATTTACGGCCTAGTGCCAAGTAGGTCTTAATCAAAGTGTATTAGGAGTGCAAGTTCGCCTCCTCTCAAATTGTTATTTTAGAGGTCATTTAATTAACCTCCTTTTCATTTAATAGACCTCAGTAGATTGGGTATTTTACCCCTGTGTTTACGTCCGTTGAGGACAGCTTGAAGGTGGAGTTTGGTGTGGCCTGGGAGAGGCTTAATTTGAGAGCGAGTGGCTCTTTTGAAAATTGAGTATTGTATGCCTCATAGAGGCTTTTCAGTGTAATTTGGAGCAAGGGCTCCTAGGCATGAATGGGGTGTTCTGCCCCTCTGTTGAAACTTGTGTGTCTGTGGGGTAAAACTGAGCAGATTGCCCTAGCATTGTGCAGTCAGGGCGCGAAGCCCAAATCCTGTAAATATTGTAACTACCCTGTGAACTTGCTACTTTGTACCTGCCATGCTTGTTATTTCTTTGTTTTGAAAAGAAAATATAACCTTGTTAAATTTTAAATTAATTTTCTCTTAGTAGCTTGAGACCTGTTCACCACCCCGCACCTTCTTTCACGCATAACTACCACAAAAACTCGGTAACAATTATTATTATTATTATTATTATTATTATTATTATTATTATTATTATTATTATCATTATTATTATTATTATTATTATTATTATTACACACTCGATTTTTAGACACCACCAGCAGGTCGATCAAAATGAAGAATATGATACTTCTCTAACGAATGCTATCATTGTGTGTAATTTAATAACGTGTACGCATTATTTTGCAGCTTTATTAGTTTTTGTTCAAGAAAAAACCTTTAGAAAAAGCACACGCCCACTGAGACATTCAAGTTACTGATCTCTACGTCCCAAGCCCCTAAGATGTTTCTTATGGTTGTAGTTTAACGACGCTCTAACACATGACGCAATGATAGGAAGGGGCCAGGATTCGGAAGGGAATGGGCGTGGCCTGCTGTGAAAATGGGAAGCCGCAGAAAAATAACTTCGGGTCTGCAGACGCTGGGTTTCGAACCTAGCATTTTCCGAAAGCAAATTCACAGCTAAGTGACTTGAAGCCCACTGAAATGAAACTATTATGACGAAGGTGACTGCGAAGCACTCCTTCAAACACTTACGGGAACTTCATAATGTCAGGTGATACGATTTTTAAAAACTCGTATTGTGTGTTAAACTTCCGCAGTATTCAGAAATTGAGAGTGGTATAGCCATTCTACTGGTGTATTTTCAATTATATTTATCATTTTATTAACTAATGTCGTTCGGCCTCGGAAGACCATACTTACCATTTTGTAATACTGTACGTCATCTGAATAAGGATGCAATAGCGAGTTTCCATCTTGCCCGCCGTGGAGATACGCAATCCGCTATGAACATCTGTTCGGAGAGCAATGTGAACGAGGACTGCAAGGCGCTGCACACACTTAGTTTGTTATTTTGGTAAAGACAATATTCTCGGATGGATGATCCTAAGATTTTATTTCTCAACGTATTTAACTTCTCCATTCCCGTGGTATTATATTCGTATGTGATACACTGGGTCCTGACGATGGTTTTCAAAACCTGAGGTAGTACCTGATGTAGCCATACGTCTTCACCTCTCCGTCTGTCTTCCGAAACGATGTCACGTCCAAACGGCTGGGCAGAAAGAATTTCAGAAAATATTGCATAGACCTTTTCATAAAGATCTTTCACATGACTAAGTTAGTTCTGATAGTATGCTTGTACTATATTAATATCATTACCACCGTATTCCTGTTTAGATTAAGTCCTCCTATTTGCTTTACGTCGCTCCGACACACATAGGTCTTATGGTGACGATGGTATAGAAAAGGCCTAGGAAGGGGAAGGAAATGGCCGTGGCCTTAAGGTACAGTACCAGCATTTGCCTGGTGTGAAAATGAGAAACCAAGGGAAACCATCGTCAGGGCTGCCAGCAGTCGGATTCGAACCCACTATCTCCCGGATGCAAGCTCACAGCTGCGTGCTCCTAACTGCACGGTCAACTCGCCCGGTGATTAAGTCCTGAGAAGCTATATATGTTAAATACGTTTTCTAGAAAATTGAAAGTCAAAATATTAAATAAATAATGGATTAAAGACGCAATAAAGTATGGTAATTCAAATCACAGAATATAGAAGCTCTAGTCCTTCCTCAGAACTAAAGAGGATAATTATAACATTATACAGCTTTAGTTTATTTACGGACATTCCTTGCTCGGACACAATTACTTGCTGTTGGCTTCTAAATATTTTTGTTAACAGTGAAACCACCTGAGTCACTTTGTAATAAAATCAAGAAAATTTTAATGCATTATTATTATTATTATTATTATTATTATTATTATTATTATTATTATTATTATTATTATTATTATTATTATGTTGACGATGATTCACAAATGTTGCTCTTTGGTCTTTTCACAGGCATTTCTTTTTGAATTCTATGGAGACACCCTGTCCACCACCGTTACCTTCTTCAGTGCTACTGTCTTTTATAAATGCAGTGCAGGTATCAGAAATACATTCTGACTACAGTAAAAGATAAGACCTGTGCTTATCTGTTCTGTAGGATTTGCGGTACGAAGTGATTACGTAACCCTTTTGTTTAGTAACCCCTGTCATACGGAGCAGGGTACGGGTCCGTGAGAGAGTTGGTGTCACTGCGCCGGGTGGACGCGGGGCGGTGAAGCGCGACGGGCACCTGCCGCCCCCACCAGTAATGAGCTAATACGCGCGTTTAACCGTGACCTGCAAGCGGCAACCACCAATTACGGGGAAAGGTTTTTGTTTTTTTTTTTGACTGGAGTACTAACCAAGCGAACTCTTCCGACAAACAGTGAGCAACTAACATCCTACATTCCACCAAGCAAAGTTGCAGCTTTACGTGACTGTTCATCTTCATTGTTAATGGGATCTCCCAGGTTTATGTGGAATCTGAACTACGGGACTGAGACATTTTATTTCAAATATTCTACATATAAGTACATCTCCCAAGATTCTGACCACGGCGTCTTCTGTCAAGCTACTGATGGTGCCATTCAGCTATCGTGCAGTCCCATCTTGTGTTCAGTCTAGAATTGCTCGATTGTGGGCGGACAGCTGTATTCGGCGGATAATTTGAACGCTTACTCTGATCATATTAACTCCGAGGCCCCTAACTTTGTGTAGTGATGTTTCCATTTACATATGCTAGGCTCGCCGGTTGTACTTTTTCCTGCTTACTTTAGATCAACTTTTGTTATTCTTGGATTACGACGGTTTTACCAGCACATTGTTTACATATGGATCAGACTAATGACGCTGACGAATATAAAAGTGTGCGCTCCTCAGAAACGTAAGAACCGGGCGAGTTGGCCGTGCGGTTAGGGGCGCGAGGCTGTGAGCTCGATTCCGGGAGATAGTGGGTTTGGATCCTACTATCGGTAGCCCTGAATATGATTTTCCGTGGTTTCCCATTTTTACACCAGTCAAATGCTGGGGCTGTACCTTGATTAAGGCTACGGCTGCTTCCTTCCAACTCCTAAACCTTTCCTACCCCATCGTCGCCATAAGACCTATCTGTGTCGGTGCGACGTAAAGCCACTAGCAAAAAAAACGACCGGGCGAGTTGGCTGTGCGGTTGAGGGGCACGCGGCTGTGAGTGGGTTCGAATCCCACTGTCGGCAGCCCTGAAGATGGTTTTCCGTGGTTTCCCATTTTCACACCAGACAAATGCTGGGGACTGTGCCTTAATTAAGGCCACGGCCGCTTCCTTCCAACTCCTAGGCCTCTCCAATCCCATCATCGCCGTAAGACCTTTCTGTGTCAGTGCGACGTAAAGCAACTAGCAAAAAGGAAGTAAAATAAAGAGCTCCTTTCGTAAGACAGATTTACGAGTCCTTGAGTGTCCTCCAGTTTCACGCTGTTACGGCCGCTACCTTTCTTTCTTATGATACAGTCATTCTTGGAAAGATCGCACCTCTTCAATTATCTTCAATGGTCAAGGTTAAGGGGTCAGCGCCGCGATGTAGTCGTAGAGTGCCTGTCTCTTAACTGGAGACCCCGGGCTCGATTTCGACCATTCCAAGGCTTTTAATTTTGAAGCGAGGACTGAAATAAGATTCTCTGAAGCTCGTGAGAGCAGGCGGGGGATTGTCTGATAATAGAGGCAGCGGGTCTGCTCGCGATAAGCAAACAATACCGCCAAGGAAGTTGTCACGCTGAACTAGTAGCACTCCGGTATATACAGGCCATCTGGCTGCGCAGCACTTGTCTTCCTAGGCTAAGATCCTTAATGGGCTGTACGTCTGTGTGTCACGAGACTAAGTGTATTATTTCCACTTAAAATAATAGTCACCACCTAATTATTTACACACTTTGCTTCAAGCACAATAACAATGTATTATATTTTCGGACAGTATTCACCGGACTCCCAGAAGCTTACAGCCTCTGTGACTTCTACCACGTGGGAGATGAGTCTGGTTTAGCTTCCACTTGTGCAAGTCTTCTCTCGTCAATATTCCCTATTCGACTATTGTTGTCAGGATCAGACAGTATTAGATTTAAGAGATCTGGGGAGTTCATTTTCCAGTCCTATTCGGCTCTTTCATTTTTTTGGCCGATACTGTCATTTTTCAAATTGTCTGTCCCTTGGAAGTTTTCGTGGAGAAGGGTCGGTTAATAATCATAGTTTTACCAATTAAAACAAAGAACACCGCCATAATTATCGAGCAATAATTACAAGATGATAATTGTTGTTTTAAAGGACAAAACATAGACGTCATCGACACCTAATTAGCAGAGACTGATGAACCTTCTGGCCAAGTACTCTACAAGAACAATATTACACAGCACCACAATTTCAAGTTGAAATTGGTAGGCAGGCTTCTTAAATCGCACCCCATTTGGTCACCAACTATTATTATTATTATTATTATTATTATTATTATTATTATTATTATTATTATTTAGCCTCTTGATATCTATTTTTTCAAGAGGTGGAGTACTTTTAATGCCGGCAATAACCCCTTATGACGACAGCACACACACACACAAATGTTTCGAACACGTGTTTTGAATCTTGCCGTTATATTGGCCATCCTTTAAATGATATTTTAATTTTTTATTCATGAATCAGAAACCCAGATCTATTTGTGGTGAAACATAATGTTTGCAGTGTTCTTCAGCTAGATATTTTTTTAATATTTCAATTCCCGTTCTCTTCCTTTGCCTTTTATAATATGAAGTGAGTGAGGTATGAGCAACGCTAGTGATGCCATTCATTATTCAACCAGTCCCTGTTATTGAGTGAAACTCGCTCATAGGGTCCATTTATATGTGCATATCAGCGAGGTTGGCATACTGACATGTAACAGCACATTCTGGTCCAGTGAGGAATGCAACTGGAATCTTCCTCACTTCTCAGTTCCTAAATACGCCTCATCAGTAGAGCAGATGGGCATTTAATCAGCATCCAGGCGTAGGGTTGAAAATAAACTACGTCATTCTGTACATTCACGAGTTATGCTTGATAAGTCCAAACTAAAAGCTTGGTGACCTTAAGATACAAGAAAAACCAAAATTATTGGAATAAGATACACTTTAGTGAGACTGTTGAAAAGAGGAAGAAAATCAAGTAGCAAAATGAGTAAAATAGATCTATATAAATAAAGTTGTAGGGGGTTCGCTATCTGTAATTTCGTTTGTTTTGCAAATTGTCAGATATTTATCCGATGTAGGTCAACTCAAGACCGGGTAAGTGGTTTTTAGCTTTCGTGTCTGATTGTCCTTCTGTTCCACCATCACGGCGAAACAGCTGGATAGATGTCGACCAGACTTCATATATAGAGTTTACTCATCCAGGGTAAGGCTTAGGTATGCATATGATTTAAAAATCACTGAATATAATGTGGGTTTATAAGGACACTACAAAAAAATTCTTCCATTTTCTCTTAGGCTATTGATTTTCTGTAAAATCCGTGGAATACGTGTGAAACGTCCTTTCATTTAAAACATAATTTGTTGGTGCATAATTTTGCTTACTCTTCAAATGACGGATAAAATTACTATTTTCTGCGGGTTTCATACTCTGCATTGACTGGCCAACAGACAGACAACGAACCTACCGGTTACCATGGCAACATCTGTGGTTGCTTGCCAGCGGGGAAGTAATATAATGTCATTTTCGTCAACATTCCTGTAAACTCGTGGTTGTTCCTTGCATAGAAGGCGAGAGAGACGTCATGCTGCCATTCTGCGCGAAATTTGAGGAATAGCCTTGTAGATTACAATTGTCTTCGAATAGCTTTAAAGGGGCTGTTAATTCTTGAACAGTACCGCGGAGTGTAACCCATTACTGTATTTCACACCGTAAGGTGTTTTCTGGCATTTTCTATAAATGATACTGCATTTCTCTTCTGCTTCTGCTTTCCACTTTAATTTCTGGCCTGTGTCTTGACTCTTTAGGCTTAAGTAATAACACCATAAGTCATCTTCACATCTGTTTACCTAAGAATCCCTGCGCCTAAATTTAACCTCTGTTACTGCCTTCTTATGTCCGTAAGTCATATCATCACAATTTAGTGAAGCATATTTTATTTTTGAATATATCCCCTTAGTATTTACATGTTTTTCCCATCCAGCTGTCCTCGGTTATAATCCTATTTTCTACTAATTTCACTTTTCTTAACTGCAATACTTTCTTCCTTAATTACTCCGTATGTATGCGAGTTCCAATCCAGAAACCTGGACACTGTTTCCTTTACTAAAAATTCCAAGCTGTTCAAACGTATAACGTTTTGGCCCCGGAACGTATCAAAATATGGAGGCAATTTCAATGACGGTGCAGACTTTCGTTTCGGGGTAATTGGTGGCTAAACGGTAAGCCGTATCACAAAAGAGATAGCGCAATCACATTTCAATTCCAAGAGATGTACAACTTTGGTCCTCTGACCTATTGTCGTATCTCGATCCCTTATACGTTAGATAGAGCTTCATTTCTCAATTTTACCGGGCGAGTTGGCCGTGCGCGTAGAGGCGCGCGGCTGTGAGCTTGCATCCGGGAGATAGTAGGTTCGAATCCCACTATCGGCAGCCCTGAAGATGGTTTTCCGTGGTTTCCCATTTTCACACCAGGCAAATGCTGGGGCTGTACCTTAATTAAGGCCACGGCCGCTTCCTTCCAACTCCTAGGCCTTTCCTATTCCATCGTCGCCATAAGACCTATCTGTGTCGGTGCGACGTAAAGCCCCTAGCAAATTTTTTTTTTCAATTTTATGTTAATTTTGTACTTTTTACATGTATATTTTATCGTTTTGCATGCTTATAGGAAAGACAGAATCATCAAATTCGGTACGCACATTGAAACGGCAGTGGTCATATGTTAGCCAAATTTAATGTTTCCAGCTGCCACGTAAGTGTCCGAAAAATAAAGTAATGTGTGAAAACTATACCCAAATTTCACCCTATTTAATGTTTCTAACTCAATCTAAGTCATAAATATAGGTGATACGAGGAAGTGCCATAGGACCAACTATATAGAAGACGAAAAGAGGCGTTTAATGGCGGAATCTGTTTGTTGATATGCCTTACTGTTTAAAAGCAATGAATCCCGAAATGAAGGTCTGCACCTTTGAACGTGCCCTTACTAAAGAAGTTGTAGGAGGCCCACTGTCTGTAATTTCGTTTATTTTGCCAATTTTTTCAGATATTTATCCGATTTAGGTCAATTCGAGCCCGGATGAGTGTTTTTTTTTAGTTTTCGTGTCTGTTTGTCCATCCGTTCCACCATCACGGTGAAACGGGTGGATAGATCTCGGTCAAACTTCATATATAGAGTATACCCATCCGGGTGAAGGTTTAGATATGCGTATGACTTTAAAATCACTGAATATAATGGGGATTTATAGGGAAACCACAACAGTTTACTTCCATTTTCTCTTATATTATTGATTTTTTGTTAAATCCATGCACTATGTGTGAAACGTCGCTCCATATTAAAAAACTTTTGTTATGCACATAATTTCTCTTGGTCCCTGAACACTCTTTCATTTGAGGTAAAGTTCCAGGCTGTTCAAATATATTACTTTTAAGCCCCGGAAAATGTCGATATATGGAGGCAGTTTCAATGATTTCCAGTCCTGTTTTGTGGTAACTACTTTCTCAGCGGTAAGTCATTTCACAACTCAGATTACACAATCGCTGCTAATTTGGGGAGATCTTCAACTTTTGTCCTATGCCTTATTGTCGTATCTCGATTCTTTATACTTCAGATAGAGCAGCATCAAATCTCTCCAACTCGATTGCGACTGGCATTAGGAAATGGGGACTGTCATTATAATAAAAACTATCCACCTCTATTGTGAATGGCAGTTGGTAAGTGAGCCTGCCGTAATTGTAGAAACTCCCAAACTCGATTGTGAATGGCTGTAGGAAATGTGACCTGCCGTTATCATCAACATTAGCCCATCGTGCATCTTACATCGGAAACAACGTATGGGTTCCTCCCTCGGATAGCGCTTAGAGACGTGCAATTTAATATCATCTTACTCACTGCGTGTACAGTAACTTACATAGAATTCCGGAGTGAAGCACGGGTACGTTCTTTGTAAGGAATAAAAGTGTTCAGACAGCAAAGAAAGAGGAATACTATCAGAGAAAACGGAAAGAGTAAAAAATTATGAGGATATTGGAAGGCATGAAAAAATATAGAACTTGGTCAGTACTCAGAGCATAAAACTATTGCGTAGAAGAAGAGAAATCCTGGATGCTGTTCACACAAAAATCGGATAAGAACAACAAATCAGTATCATGATAAGCTTTAAATAAAGTCAGAGAAACCATTTTTATGTAGATAGAAGAATCTTTCGGAAAGAGACAAAGAAATATTTAGATAGATATTACTAGCACATAATTTACAAATGGATCAAACCAATGACGCTGATGAATATAATATAGGCCCCTCAAAAAAGGAGGTGACCGAGCTCGATAGCTGCAGTCGCTTAAGTGTGGCCGGTATCCAGTATTCGGGAGATAGTAGGTTCGAACCCCACTGTCGGCAGCCCTGAAAATGGTTTTCCGTGGTTTCCCATTTTCACATCAGGCAAATGCTGGGGTGTACCTTAATTAAGGCCACGGCCGCTTCCTTCCCACTCCTAGCCCTTTCCTGTCCCATCGTCGCCATAAGACCTATCTGTGTCGATGCGACGTAAAGCAACTAGCAAAAAAAAAGAAAAAAAGAAAAGAAAGAAAAAAAAAGAGAAGATCTAAGTTCTGTAGTTTTATATAGCAAGCTGTAACAGTCGAGTGCCATAGACACTGGATTCTCAAGCCGGTAAGTTAGTGGTCTGAGTCCGAGCCAATGCATGTGAGACTTTTTAAATGAAACTTCATGTGTCTGTGGCTCAGACTCCTCGTAGAACTCGAATTCTTGTGACTGTGATAAAGATATCAAAAGCCATGTAAAACTGTGACTGTGATAAAGATATCAACAGCCATGTAAAACCATAAACTTGCTTGCTTCTGGTTGGAAAGACGTTATTGCAGCATGCGATCAATTCTCAAGACTTACCCTACAACTGAGCCATCGAGTGAATTTTTGTATTGATCCTGTACGCTTTTGGGAAGGTGCTCGCACTTTGCGTGATCAAGTGTAATCTGCACGTCTTCCCGTCTAGCCATTCCTTTCGTCCTCATTCAGAAGGGATCGATAGGTTGACGGCACAAGGCGTTTTGCTGCTTCTTATTTTCAGTACAGCCCTTCACACTTAAAGTGAAACTGAAACTGAATCGGCGAGAATGGTATCATGTGAATTTTTTCCTCTGTTTGTATCTTATGAGAGCATCTCATTTTCACTTCTAGATGTTCAAAGCATGTTCATGCATGAAGTTTTCTCCCAACAAGCACACCGTTAGATATTAATATTAGCTAGTTTTAACATTCGGTTACTGTCAGGAAATGGAGTTGAAACAAAGGTGGAAGGAAAAATTCAGTGTGGCTGCATTGCGCACGTTTATAGTGATAGTTTGGGAATTAATTCTTCGTAACGTTGCTGACTATTATCATCTGAAGAACCTAATGAATTTCTACTGCAATTTAATAGCTGCCTCTGTGGATCAGCGGTAGAGTGTCGGCCTCTAGATCCCAAGATAGCGGGTTCAAACCCGGCAGAGGTAGTCGGATTTTTGAAGGGCGGAAAAAAGTCCATTCGACGCTCCATGTTGTACGATGTCGGCATGTAAAAGATCTCTGGTGACACATTTGGTGTTTACCCGACAAAATTCATTAAATCTCAGCCATAGACGCCCAAGAGAGTTTCGGTTTACTCGGTCTGCCATCTAGTGGGGGCCTAGAGTAAAACGGAACGTCGAAATTGACGAGCAGACAGCCAGATGGCGTCAAATTGAAATGTCTGCACACGGTAGCTGAGGCCATACGATTATTATTATTATTATTACTGCAATTTAATAATAATAATAATTTATAATAATAATAATAATAATAATAATAATAATAATAATAATAATAATAATAATAATAATAATAATCCTTCCGATTATTGGGCCAAGTGTCCCGTTGCGGTCTTGCATTTTTCTGCATCGCTTCATCGGTTTAATATAGATCCATTTTCCGTTGGTTGGGAGCGTATGATCTCCATTGGTAGTCTTCCCGATTCCATCCCTTGAACGTGATGTTTCCGGTTTTCTTGGTAATCGTTCGTTCTTTCTTTCTTTCTTTCTTTCTTTCTTTCTTTCTTTCTTTCTTTCTTTCTTTCTTTCTTAATCCGTTTACCGTCCAGGGTTGGTTCTTCCCTCGTACTCAGCGACGTTTCGCAACTCTACCGCCCAAAGGGCTGTGTCCTTGAGCGTAAGACTTTAGGTCAGGGGGATACAAATGGGGGAAGACCAGTACCTCGCCCAGGTTGCCTCACGTGCTATGCTGAACAGGGACCTTGTGAGGGGGAAGGGAAAATCGAAAGGGGTAGACAAGGAAGAGAGAAGGAAGCGGCCGTGGAATTAAGTTAGGTACCATCCCGGCATTTGCCTGGAGAAGTGAGAAAACCCGGAAAAGCACTTCGAGGATGTCTGAGGTGGGAGTCGAACACCCCTCTACTTAGTTGACCTCCCGAGGCTGAGTGGACCCCGTTCCAGCCCTCGTACCACTTTTCAAATTTCATGGCAGAGCCGGGAATTTAACCTGGACCTCCGGGGGTGAAAGCTAATCACACTAACCACTACACCACAGAGGCGGGTCTACGTATGTACACACTATTAAATCGAATTACGGTATATTTCTTCCATAGTTAAAAACTAGGTGATGCTGACGTTACGTGTTTAAGGAACTAATTACTTTTGTTTATGTTGTGGTAAAGTTAAACATCAGGTAATTAACGTGACTGTCGCTGCAAAGCTGGAGCTGAATGTCACCTGCCTCCAGCGTGGTCACGCCACTCAGATTACGGTGGGGCGGTTGAGCGAGTTAGTTGTTGAGGTGAAGATTGCTAGAAAACTGAACTAAGTACAGAGTTAATCTGAACACCCTTCTTGTATGAGTACCGTCTCCACGTCTCGCCTGTTGATATACTCAGCTCATCCTCAGTCTGAGGATAGAATAGCGTTGGCTTACAGTTCAGGAGCATTGTATTCCAACCAAAATGACAAGATGAAGTCCTTTCGCTGACTCGTGTCAATCCAGTATCTGCATGTCATTTGAAGGTGGAAAGAAGACAACAGTCGCCTCGGTGGGCATAAATCCCTTTTAAGGCCTGTACAATATTATTTATTATTAGTCTATTACCAATCGAAGTTGAAACAACTTGTCGAACGTAAAAGAAGCTGGTGACTAGAAGATTTGTTAGTGTAAGTTCTCGTAAAGAAAGCAACACCAGAGAGAGAGCAGGTCGCGCGGTTAGGGGCGCGCAGCTGTGAGCTTGCACTCGGGAAATAGTGGGTTCGAACCCCGCTGTCGGCAGCCCTGAAGATGGTTTTCCGTGGTTTGCCATTTTCACACCAGGCAAATGTGACTGTACCTTACTTAAGGCCAGGGCCGCTTCCTTCCAACTCCTAGCCCTTTCCTATCCCATTGTCACCATAAGACATATCTGTGTCGGTGCGACTTAAAGCAACTTGTAAAAAAGAAAAGAAAGAAAGCGACTTCATGTCCATAAAGGCAACGAAGGCTCCTGGAGCAGGCTTCCACTATACGTGATTTCGACGCTAATTGGTTACCTCTATGCCCGGCCACTTTTACCCTCTCATTTCCGACGCAGGCTGAGTGAATAATATACGCCTCTCCAGAAGGTGGAACTTCATTTCTGAATTTCTCATCGTCCTAGCGGAGAACCGAATCTACGTCATTCATGTGGATAGAGCACATATTTACCTATTTGGGTAGCTAGTCGCCAAATACGTAATGCATTGAAAAACAGACTTCTTTACTTTGAATAATAAGCTGACATAGTGCTATATTAAATAGTATTGGCGCCTCTTGGTCTTTGAAATTCTATGGAAATTAATAGTCATTGGAGGTATGCTAGCTGAGTAACATCATCACTGGCTTCTGACTAATGCATCCACAGTTATAATGCCGGTCAATGCATCCGAGATCGTGTTAAATGAAAGGTGTAACACGGAAATCAGTTTAATTAAGGTCACGGATGCTACATTCCTATTCTTAGCCCTTTCCTATCCTTGCGTCGCCAAAACTCTTCGCTGTGTTAGTGCGATATTAAACCATTAGCAAAATACGAAAGAAAGAAAGAAAGAAAGAAAGAAAGAAAGAAAGAAAGAAAGAAAGAAAGAAAGAAAGAACCAAGTGCGTTAGCCAAACCTTGACGATGGCCATCTAGTGATTGCCCCCAGGGAAACGGGTAGGGTGGCTAGTTCCTTTCCCTCTCGTGCAGCCACTGTACGTAGGCTGTCTGCAAGTGATATTTAACTTTTGAGAACTCACGGCGTCTGGCGTTTCATCTCAACTTCGCCGTTGACATGGAAATAAGATGTCTTTCCTAAATCTATATAGAGTTAATTTTGTTAACCTCTGTTGTAGAGTTGTTCCAGGAATTCTCGATCTTTTCATAAAGCATCGTACAGTTGTGTACAATAATTCACGTGGACTCGGAAGTACACTGAAGTAGAAGTGCTCTATTGTATTGGTGGGTGGGGCTCGCATCTGCTTTCACCTCGGAGTGACCCAACCGCAGTGTCAACGACATCGGGGTAGTTACTTCCTGGTTGTGAACCTACTCACTCCCTCATGGCTGCACCATTAAACCTCAATGTTCTTTGTAAAATGAAAGTGATTGACCTTTTAATTAAATGGTTAAAAACCGGGAGATTTGGCCACGCGATCAAGGGCGCGGAGCTTTGAGCTTGCAATCGTCAGATAGTGGGTTTGAACCCCACAGTCGGCAGCGCTGAAGATGTTTTTCTGTGGTTTCCCATTTTCACACCAGTAAAATACTGGGACTGTACCTTAATTAAGTGCACGGCCACTTCCTTCTCATTCCTAGACCTTTCCTATTCCATCGTCGTCATGAGACCTAACTGTGTCAGTGCGACGTAAAGTAAATTATTAAAATATACTGATAGGATTCTAAAAGCGACATTTTGATTTATCAGCCTTGTCTTCCTCCTCATGTGATGGAGATTTCTAGTTTTTGTCCCGCATTTTTCAGCTTTCGTCCTTACCGATTTTCTCATTCGACTTCAGTATTCTTTCGTATAAATTACTTCCTCATCGGATTTGTGCTCCTGTGTCAATTAATTGAATCCCTAACCTTGTAGAGGGCCTACTATCCGAGGCATCAGAAACGAACTCGATTCAACTGGAAGAACGTGTGTTCGATTACCCGTCATGAAATCGAATACTTCAGAAACTAGATTTCCAACTCTGAAGAGGCACATGGTGCTGAAGTTCACTCAATCTTCACAAAAAATGAGCAACAAGCAATTCCTGCGGACAATGGCCATCGGGCATAGAACTAACCACACTATCCTACCACTTAATGCGAAATTACAGATAGCGGAGGATTTTACTTTCACCGGGCTGAGTGGTTCAGACGGTTGAAGCGCTGGCATTTTAACCCCAACTTTGCAGGTTTGATCCTTGCTCAGTCCGCTGGTATTTGAATGTGCTCAAATATGTCAGCCTCGTATCGATAGATTTACTGCTGGTAATTCCGGCACCTCGGCGCCTCCGGAAACCGTAAAAAAGTTAGTAGGACTTAAAGCAAAATGACATTATTATTATTATTATTATTATTATTATTATTATTATTATTATTATTATTATTATTATTATTATTTCCTTCCACTCCACCAAGGACCCTTGGAGCCTGTACAGCAGTGGCTTTTCTTGAGTTTAATACCCATGAAGATACCTCTGTTACTTTGACACGTGAAATTGAGAACTACAAATAAAAACGAATCCCTCTATTTTTTAATGCCAGCCTCTTGCACATAATCACGTGTTAAAACCTAAGAAATTCGTCCCTTTTTACTCTGAATTCCACTCTAAATGTCAGTTGACTTGCATTAAGAGCACCTTATATCAACTTTATGAACTGATGTTGTGTGTTTGACATCTCCCCATTTGCTATCAAAGTTTGCTATGTAAAGAAATTCTTTTGTGTGTTTTAAAGTCTTCTGATCTATTGAGATTTGCTCTTGAGCAACAAGCAGGAAATGAAAGATAAGTTTGTGATTAATACAGACCAATATACTTGGCCTACCGAGGCGACTGCTGTGCAGTGAAACGGCCTGCAGATGTTGGAGCTCTGCATGGTCAGCATGACTACTGAAATGAAATGGCGTATGGCTTTTAGTGGCGGAAGTATCCGAGGACATGTTCGGTTCGCCAGGTGCAGGCCTTTTTATTTGACTCCCGTAGGCGACCTGCGCGTCGTGATGAGGATGAAAAGATGATGAAGACGACACATACACCCAGCCCCCGTTCCAACGAAATTAACCAATGATGGTTAAAATTCCCGACCCTGCCGGGAATCGAACCCCGGACCCCTGTGACCAAAGGCCAGCACGCTAACCATTTAGCCATGGAGGCAGACAGCATGACTACTGCCTCAGCCGTACTCTTTGGCTTTCGTGACCGAGTCTGCTGCTTCCCGCATCAGACAGCTCGTCATTTGGTATCATGAGGCTCTCAGCCTCAGTCAAGAATTCAAATCCAGCCAGGAATTGAACCCATTCTTGGCACGCTACCCCTATGGTCATCGGTCTGGCGTTAACTATTCCTAGGAGCGAATCCTATTTCAGATTGAAATGCATTCGAAAAACGAATGCCTCCGATTACCGTATCTGGTGAGGAGTGAACAACCACTAATATTTCGACTTCGTTATACGTCCCTCGTTATTTGAATCCACCACCGTGCTCTACGGATTATTATTGTAAATTCTATCGATTGTCTCTGGTTCAATTCCCAGCTCTGTCATGAACTTAAGACTGTTTAATGCCTTGGCTGCTTAGTTCTAGCACTTCACTATCCCAGAGTCCAACGATCATGAGAAATTACTGGGACGTTCAAATACAGCAAAAAAATTAAATCACTGTCACTTTAAAAATTAATAAGGATAACGTTTCTGTTAGACTACAGTTTATTTATTTATTTATTTATTTATTTATTTATTTATTTATTTATTTATTTATTTATTTATTTATTTACTAACTACATCTGAGGACATGTTGTCGGGCTGAGTGGCTCAGACGGTTGAGGCGCTGGCCTTCTGACCCCAACTTGGCAGGTTCGATCCAGTGATATTTGAAGGTGCTCAAATACGTCAGCCTCGTGTCGGTAGATACTGGCACTTAAAAGAACTCCTGCGGGAAAAAGTTCCGGCACCTCAGCGTCATCGAAAACCGTAAAAGTAGTTAGTGGGGCATGAATTAAATAACATTAAAGACTACAGTTTATATCTTACAATAGATGGGTATGTCTCTCATATAGGTACTTAATACACGGGACCGAGCTCGATAGCTGCAGTCGTTTAAGTGCGTCCAGTATCCAGTATTCGGGAGAGAGTAGGTTCAAGCCCCACTGTCGACAGCCCTGAAGATGGTTTTCCGTGGTTTCCCATTTTCACACCAGGCAAATGCTTGGGGTGTACCTTAATAAATTAAGGCCATGGTCACCTTCTTCCTCCTCGTATCCCTTGCCTATTCTGTCGTCACCACAGTACCTATCTGTGTCGGTGCGACGTAAAAGCAGATTGTATTAATAATAATAATAATAATAATAATAATAATAATTTTTAAAAATTAATTATTAGAGTTCGAATTTTTAGGCCGTAACAGGTTAGAATGAAAATTTACTGTAACGAGTAACAAGTATACTGCAGCTTACATAACGGTTATGCTGTGGGGTTTGCATAACAATCAGGGGAATAGTCCATCAAAAACCCTAGAAGTTATGTTACTCTCGCTTCATTACGGAGGACTGGGCTACACGAAACTTTCAAATAATCAAATTAGTTTCCATTATAACCCATTACTGCTTAAAAAACCGGGGTCAGGATAATTGATCAGCCCATCAAGATTTTTTTTTGTAATGGGTTCACTGTCGCAAAATAGCAAGTCGGTAATTTAACAAAAATAACTTAAAACTGACTGGACTGTTGATATCGTTATAGCTGCGAAACCTCCAGTTTTCTTGTTATAAACCTCAAACCACAAGGAGCGAAGATATGTTGACCGGGATTCGAATCGAGAGCGGTTTGGAAAGAATTCAACGACGATGTCACTGAGGTGTCACTCCCTTGTCTATAACGACATGTCTGACTTACCTCTAAATGCCCTTGTACTATACGTCCCCACCCCATGTTATGCGGAATTATTTGATGCACGCAGTCGATATTCGATTCGTTCCTACTGTCCTTGGGCGTGGTACCATATTGATACACTATTGTAATTGTGTGTGGAGAATACACATGGGACACAAGATGTGGGGTGGGGTTAGATGATAATGTAAAATGTACCGCAACTGGTCTGCTAATATAAAGACGTGAGCTTTACAAAATCACTCTATCTGATTTAAGTCTCTTTAATTTGTTACCAGTTACAAGGACATTGATTAAAATTATTTATATTATTATTATTTTAATCTGCTTACCATCCAGGGTTGGCTTTTCCCTCGGACTCAGAGAGGGATCGCACCTCTAAAGCCTCAAGGGCAGTGTCCTGGAGTTTCAGACTCTGGGTCGGGGATACAACTGGGGAGGATGACCAGTACCTCGCCCAGGCGGCCTCACCTGCTATGCTGAACAGGGGCCTTGTGGAGGGATGGGAAGATTGGATGGGACAGGCAAGGAAGAGGGAAGGAAGTGGCCGTGGCCTTAAGTTAGGTACCATCCCGGCATTTGCCTGGAGGAGAATTGGGAAACCACAGAAAACCACTTCCAGGATGGCTGAGGTTGGAATAGAACCCACCTCTACTCAGTTGACCTCCCGAGGCTGAGTGGACCCCGTTCCAGCCCTCGTGCCACTTTTCAAATTTTGTGGCAGAGCCGGGAATCGAACCCGAACCTCCGGGGGTGGCAGCTAATCACACTAACCACTACACCACGGAGGCGAACATTATTATTATTATTATTATTATTATTATTATTATTATTATTATTATTATTATTATATCTTTCTACGTAAGGGTCTTCTAGGAACCACGTGACGAATTCAATACTTCATCCTTTGTTGTTCCTTCTTCTGCCTCCAATATTCCTTCATCTGCTCACTTTGTCTCCTTTTCCTCTCCTCGAACCATTTCTCTCTCTCTCTCTCTCTCTCTCTCTCTCTCTCTCTCTCTCTCTCTCTCTCTCTCTCTCTCTCTCTCTCCCCTATATTGTCCGGCTCCATGGCTAAATGGTTAGCGTGCTGGCCTGTGGTCACAGGGGTCCCGGGTTCGATTCCCGGCAGGGCCGGGAATTTTAACCTTAATTGGTTAATTTCGCTGCCACGGGGATGGGTGTATGTCCCGTCTTCATTATCATTTCATCCTCATCACGACGCGCAGGTCGCCTACGGGAGTCAAATCAAAAAGACCTGCACCTGAAGAGCCGAACTTGTCCTCGGACACTTCTGGCACTAAAAGCCATACGCCAATTCATTTCATTTCTCCTATATTCTTTCTTTCTAAATCTTTCTTGACTTCAAGAATCCAGGTTGTTGTTGACTTCTTGTTCCAAAGATATTTCAAGATCTGTTTGGTTAACCTGTTGTAATCCATTCTGTATAAATATCAAAAACGACCAATCGTCTCTTCTGCATTCTTTGTGTTCTGTTTTCTATGTTCCGGTAAATTTCATCATTACTTTTTGATTTCCAGCGTTCTGTAGTTCTTATAGGACCGGGTATTCTCCGTATATTTTTCTTTCCAATACTTCGAGTTCATTCAGCTTGTAATTCAGTACCAGACATTCAATCGCGAAAAGGTATTCCGGTTTGACTACTGTGTTGTAGTGTTGTATTTTGAGGCTTTTAGATAAACACTTTTTGTTGTACATATTCCTAGTTATACCGTATGCTCTTTCCATCTCGTGTATCCTTTCTTCTATAGCGGACTTTTCCAAACCATTTTCTTGAATTGTTTTTCTCCAAATATCACATTTTTACCTTCCTTATTCGACCAATTTCTGTTATTGGAAATTTTGGGGCATTATTATTATTATTATTATTATTATTATTATTATTATTATTATTATTATTATTATTATTATTAGCAACATTGTGTATAATCAACGTAACAAAGAGATCATGATCGACTCCATGTTTTGAGATGCTCCAGAGAGTTTAGCAATTATCTTAACTAAACATGATGAGACTACGTAATCGTTGAAGCCTGTTCAGTAGCTTTAGTGTTCCGCGGTGAGTCCAAGGGGAGTTAGTAAATCCAACGCTCAGCAAATTGCTGAATGGTTGCTCTTTAGACGTAAGTGTGCTGCTGACAGTGACCATTAAACGACATTTAAACATTTAAATGTAAAAGTTGTTGGTTCTTCAAATGAAGCTGCAGTTGACAATGTTTAATAAAATTTATTTATTTATTTATTTATTTATTTATTTATCACTTCTCTCTCTAGAGAACAACTTGCATTTTCTTCAGTTTTTTGTATCAGTACTCTCTCAGACTAGTATTAATAGAAGTGATCGAACCCCGTGGTATAGGGGTTACGTAGCTGATTTACACAGAAACCCCGAGTTCAGGAGTTCAGTTCCCGACTAACCTATTAGACTAACTCAGTGATCAGCTGTAACAAATGAAAACAATTTAAGAGCTAAGCCGTTGAGATATAGAAGGTAGACACGAGGTCCTAAATCAGGTTTTAAGGTACATGAACATAAGTATCCTGGACCTTCTCCTTCAAGTTTTCATACCAACTTTCTTGGTGCTACAAACCCTCATAATAGTTTCATTTTGCTTTCTTTCACGCTCTAATGTTCGAGGAACCATAACTTATTCTCTTCATAATGCTGATGATATCGAGGTGTATCCACTAAGCTTCAACCACAAATAAAACACGAACATCCTCATACTCTCTCCTTTGTTTCAGGTGAGTAATGCAGCCCAAGGATGTATGGACCATGATCATCTAGGATACGAAACTGCAAATGTGAGTTCTGTTTAGACATCCTAAAAGAAATTATTCTTGGAAGAATACGGAAAGAGATTTCCCTTTAAATCAAACGCCATGTGGTGTACATCAGAAACTCGTGATTAGATTGTGCTTGAAAAGTTTGTTTCTTAAATTCAAGTATGGATTCCAAAGTGCTGGTAGCCAATTAATTTCTTCAAAGTTAGACGAGATTTCTAGTTTCCTCAAACATGTTTTAAAACTCTTGGCAAGTCCAAAAATCGATTGTGATATTTAAGAAAGAAGAATTTTCTCAGTTTCTGGCTTTCGGTGGCTTCGGTGATTTATTATTTCAGAGCACCAGTGAATACTTATACCGACAAATCTGTACTGATACGTACCGTTTTATAATATCAAGATGGTGGTCATAAAGGAGCAAGTTAGCTTGGCTCTACTATACATCTCAACTGCAAATTGAAATAATGCCTTAATGTATATTGGATTAGCACGTAATGAGGCGAATTCTTGGTTGTATTTGAAAGGAGCACCTTTAAACTATTAATGAACGTTGGTTTTTTGGTTCACTATCATTTATTAAGTGCCCGGCTCCATGGCTAAATGGTTAGTATGCTGGCCTTTAGTCCAGAGGGTCCCGGGTTCGATTCCCGGCCGGGTCGGGGATTTTAACCTTAATTGGTTAATTCCAATAGCTCGGGGTCTGAGTATGTGCGGCGTTTTCAGCATTAGAAATCATCCTAGTTAGTGCCCTCATCTTCACAGATATGCAGGTCGCCTAATAGGCCATCTACGAGAAAAAGACCTGCACCAGGGCTCTCCGTAGGCCATACACCAAACAAAGTATTTTCATAAAATAGTAAGGAAGAAAAATTTACAACACGACTCTAATAACACGAATATTTTATTGTTTTTTGTTCCTACAATCTTCCGCAATCAAATGTTCGGTGAGAATGGTACGTACGATTACTTTACAAAACACGTGATCGTGACCGAAGTGGAAATACTCTGTACAATTTCTTGTAACGATGCCAGTCTGAGTGGCTCAGCCAGTTGAGATCTGGTCTTCTAACCCCAAGTTGAAGAATTCGATCCCAACTCAATCCCGCTGTATTTGGAAGTACTCAGCCTTGAGTTGGTAGATTTAGTGGCATTAAAAGAACTTCAGTGGAACAAAAATTGAACTCCTCTGCGCCCATGAAAACTGTAAAAAGTAGACAAAGCAAAGCAAAGCCAAGCCATCTCCACGCAGACCATGAAGGCCCTTGGAGGAGTGGAAGGTAAAGGCTTCCACTGTTCGTAACCTCGGCACTTGGTAGGATAGATGAATTAGCTCTACGGTCGGCCGAGTTTGTTCCCGGAAATTGACCTGGTATTCATTTCTGTTGTAGGATGAGTGAACCTCAGGACCATGTGCATTTCCAGAAGTGAAAATCCTGTTTTCTAAATACTCCGACTTCCTGGCGGGGAATCGAACTGACATCCTTCCGGCTGAAGCTAGCAAACCATTACCACCTTGGATAGGCAGCCTCTATAAAAGTGTGTAATGACACGTGAAAGAAATATCATTATTATTTATTATTAATTTCTCGTGTCAGAAGCAATGTTTGAATAGGTTTAAAATACGTTGTACTTTTGTGTTAAAAATTCGTTGTTCTTGTCACGAATAGGCCATGTTTTAGTAGCAGTGTTGGGTTCATTTGTATTATTATCAGTTTAAAAATATCTTATACTTTTCCATTAACACGATTATTTCCCTTTCTGATGACCATTATCAAAAGTAATATTTTGTCTATTGCACTTCTCTCCATTTACGCACGGCTCGAAATTTGACGGCTGCAGTTTCTTGGAGCCTGTTTTAATCTCAGCCTAACGCTCCCCTTCATTGAAGGGACGACCAGCGGTAATTAGTTGCTAAGTACGATATTAATATGTGCATTATTAATCCTGTGCCGTATGGCGTGGTGCCAGAACTGTGGCACTTCCCGTCCCCCCAGGTGCTCTTTCATGGAGCTTTATAAAAGGCCTCGTAATATGCGGCCACACTAAAACTGTAATTATGTAGAGTGGTGCGGTGCTAGGATAATATATAATACTTCATGTATTGTTGGCTAATCATAAATTTAGTCACAAGAAAGGACTTTTAGAAACTAAAAGTCTAGGGACTTCAGTCATAATTCAGCAAACAAGTAGCATTGTGCAGGGCAAAGTGAGGTAATTCGAATCACGTAGATATGATTAATTCTTCTTCTACTACTTCTTTTCCTACATATATGGTGGTGCGGGTGTGAACTGAGTTGCACATGTGGACTTGATCCTGTTTTATGGCCGGATGCCCTTCCTGACGCCAACCCTATCTGCAGAAATGTACCCGCTATTGCGTGTTTCTTTGGTGATTGGTAGTGTGGTGTGTTGTCTGAATATGAAGAGGATAATGTTGGGACAAACACAAACACCCAGTCCCCGAGCCAGAAGAATTAATCAGACGCGATTAAATCCCTGACCCGCCCGAGAATCGAACCCGGGACTCTCTGAACCGAAGGCCTCAACGCTGACCATTCACCCAAGAATTCTGGCGTAGAAATGATTAATAATAATAATAATAATAATAATAATAATAATAATAATAATAATAATAATAATAATTGTATGGCCTCAGCAACCATGTGGAGGCATTTTGATATGACGCGGTGGAATTTCCACGTTCTTCCGACTTCGGTTACAACACTGGTGAGCGCTCCAGTCAGTGCTTCCAGTGCTGGAAGTACTGACTACAATAACAAGGATTTAACAGTACTTAAAATAAAATGGACCTTTGTCAAGCACGTTAAAAATATTTGACTAGGGAAAAATTCTGGCACTTCAGCATCCTTAAGGACACAGGGTAAGGTTGGGAATAGAACTAACTACAACAATACACGTTTTTATGATACAACCTTATTCCCTTCCTCCAAAAATATATATGGCATTTCATTTCCGTAAAAAAAAAACATATTTTTAAATTTCATGTGTAAAATGCCGTATTTTTAATGTACTTTTCTCTAAAAGTGTACTTTTTGCAGAATATGGTAGAGAGAGAGAAAGAGAGCACCTAAACTTCATACATACGATTTATAGACGTGGATTTACATATAAGCAAGATATTATATGAATATTCCTAACAAAAAAAATTATAAATTGAACCACCATATTTTGAGTTTTTGTGATCAACATGATAGTTTTATGTAGCTACTATCCCTTTGAATACTCTCAATAAATATTACTTCAATTGGTCCAATGGTTTCAGAGGAAAGTGTACCTTTAGAGAAAAATACATTTAAAATAATATTTAACACATGAAAATAAATTTATTTTTTTGGAAATGAATGCATTAATCATGCCTTTTTTATTATGAGTTAAAGAAGAACTATATAATGCATGTGTAAAATTTGAGTGTTCTGTGTGTAATAGAATGAGAGCAAGGTGCATAAGAACGTGTGTTGTTTCAGTTGGTTCTATTCCTAAATCTACCCTGTGTCCTTTAAGAGCGATGGTCGAGTGAACCTTCATCACCCAGTGTTATACACATATTACAGAGAAAGATGAGTGGAAATGTGTCTCTTGACAATATAATAATATTATTTTTCTAGTAGCTTGCGAGATGCGTTTACATTATCTATAACCATTTCAAGAATTTTACATGCGCCTTATAAACAGTGCGTTCCTACTCCTCGAGACTTCTAAATGCATTAATGTTTAAGGAGCACTTAAACCCTGAGCGAAATTTACGTGACTTCTAGTTTGTGGTGCTGTTTTCTTCGACTCACTGAATTATTCATTTTAACTGGAAGTGTGCCGTATATGAGCTCGACACTCAAAAGTCTGAAATACAAGCTCGTGTTCTCCCATGGTATCACTTTCTTCCGTTGCATGCAATGTGCTCTTATGAGTTACTATCCACCTTGCCCGTCACTGAGGGTTTATGTTGGTTAGCTGGGAGTCATTTGTGTCATTGAGCTGCTTCAACTAGAGAAGTTCCCTCTGTGGATAAGTATTAGAGTGTCAGTCTCCGGACCCCAAGATCGCTGGTTCAAACCAGGCACAGGTGATCGCATTTGTGAATTGAGGAATGAAGTCCATTCTTCACACCATTCCATACGTTTTCTGCGTATTAAAATATAGCTGGTGGCCCATTAGGTATCCCAGTAATAGATCGACAGATAGAGTTCCGGTACCTCTGCCATCTGATAGCGTAGTCCGAAACATCAAAACTGACACGCGGGTAGTCTAAATGGTATAAAACCAAAATACTTCACGTAGTACCTGGGAGCATATTATTATTATTATTATTATTATTATTATTATTATTATTATTATTATTATTATTATTATTATTATTATTATTATTATTATGTAAGCCTGTCGTTGACAGTCCAAATTACTATACCATTTAAAATGTAATTGGGAAATTGAAATGAATATGTTGATGTTTGTATCTTACGAAAATAATGCTACACTTTCCATGTTACATAGGTGTCCATTGTACAGAATCATAACAGGTATTATAAAGTTTCATTTGTATATATATTTCTGGAAAGGAGACGTCCGATCGAACTTGTGGATGGCCAGATGGATCCGGAGCACGAAACAAAATTCTAATTTCCATCCTATTCGTAGAATAAAACACGTTCTTCCAATTTGAGTCCATCAGCATTTCTGCACGAATATTTTTGTCCAGCTTTATCTCAGTAGAATTTTCCCTCTTCCAGTTCCGGATCACTAGATACTGAGGAGATAACATTCATTCAGTTTATTTTACCTCAGCAAATCTCATTCCGTAGCATAAACCAACATCATTATTTAGCATGTAAAGAAGAATATTACGACGCATCCAACTTTTATGCCTAACTTAAGAGGTGGCATGCCTGAAGGATGAAGAAAGTTAAGAACTTCGATAGGTTAATGTAATACTTCATAAACTTCGTATTCTAATAAACACTGAAAAAATTAAATATATATTTTATGACATATTTTCTATATGATTTACTACAATGTGTCACAGCTGACTGCCAGCATGTCACCTTAAAATATCAGGATTATTCTGTACTCCTGCCAGCTCTCTTATTATCCTAGAAAGGAAAGCTGCTTGTCTGTAAAAGATTGAATACCGATGAGCTGTTGCAAATTGGTATTGGTCATACACTTATATGAGATGTGTTAGAAGTGATGGTACAAGCCGAAACAGTGGAACATGCACGGCAGAAGTGAAAACTGTTCAGTAAACATGGGGTTTGGTTGAGTATGTTCAGTCTCCGCCAATAATGTGATTGCTCGGATATATGGACATACCATTTACTCCACGCGTTTATACTCCTGGTGCCGTAGTCCTAGTTAGTATCAAATACCTGTAACATACCTTACACCCCGTTAAGTATAGATTGCATTAAATGCAATGTCTGGTCTGCAGCCTTGGACAAGGACATTGTTACTGTTCAATACTATATACTCGTACATGATATGGGAGGTGTTCAATGCACCTGACATAATTCTATACTCTTCGGCTCATGCCAACGGCCGTAGCCGTGTTGAAACACCGGTTCCCGTGAGATCTCCGAAGTTGGATGGGTTGCCATGCACTGTTGGTGGGGGTAAGGAAATGGAGGAGCGGAAAGGAACTGACCAACCTACCGTACGTAAACTCCGACTCAGGCACACCTCTGCGGAGGTTTGGACCTGCCTTCGGGCAGAATACACCCTTGCCTTACCTTTGGCACATTGAGTTCCGAACTCATTCGAACACGGAGTTGTTCACAAGCACCCGCAATTTTCTGCTGAAATTCTTCAACGGTATCAACTGGCATCTTATGCAGTACGCTTTTTAACTGTGCAGATAGCGGCAAAGTGTAAAATGAATTAATTTTAATATTAATTTTCACGACCGCATTCCGAATCGGAAGGTTGTGGGTTCGGATTCTACTGGTGTTCAGTTGACCATTTTTGTACTGAACATGATTTTGAATCCATTTGAGTATGCTCACAGATTTCTAACAGCCATGTCAGAAGTTGACTGACTTTCTTGAAATTTAAATTGAGTTACTAGAAACCTCTAAAGGCATTTCTAAATTTGATATCGCATTTCGCTTTTACGTTTTTCAAAGCCATATTAATCGTCACTCATGGCAAATATAAAAATTTTATTAGTTTTACGGTCCACTAACTACTTTCCTAAGGTTTTTAGGAGTCTTCTAGGTGTCAGATTTTGTCCGGAACGAGTTCTTTTACGTGCTAGTAAATCTACCGACAAGAGGATTGTGTTTGCGCACCATCACACATCACCGCACTGAGCGGGAATCACACCTGCTAACTTGAGCTCAGAAGACTAGCGGTATACCGTCTGAGCGACTCATCCCGGCCCTTATAACCTAGTAAAGAACTATATTCGTTTTATGAGTTCCAGGAAAAATTATGAACAATTCAAGGAACTTGATATTTCACAAGTGAATTTTCCTTAATGTGGATAGCATGATACATATGGAGTTGTGTAAAGAACTAGCATATTGATATTGATATTGTGTTGGTCCTTCAGGGAAGAAAAATGTTCACGACCTGCGCCTGTTGGCTGCTACGGCGCCACAGAGGCTCGAGCAAGCTTGTCATAAATTTCAAAGGCGGGTCGTCGCAACGTAACCAGGCGTGTCGTCGCCATTAACAAGTCCCTCCAAACTCTTGGAAGACTCGTAAAGGAAAACAAAACTGTCTTGAATACATCCATTTCATTTTAGTTTTACTGCGCATAAAAGCGCACTTGATCCTTCGTTATTGTCTGCTTATAATAAACCCTTACCTACAAGAGAAGTAAAAATGTAATCGTTCTCAAATATTTCTGGGTTTTTTTAATATTGGTGGCATTTGAATATTGACCGGTATAGGTGGAGGGTAGAAATATGGCAGCTGCTTGAGGCAAGTTCCTATTGTACATGTCACCTCCACGGGGTGCCATAGGCTAATTTTAGCTTTAGGTTCCCTGTAAAGTATAGTTTTTTGAATTCACATAATATTACTATTTACAGGGTCGCTCAGTCCAGACACAGCGCGCAATCCATTTGCAGGTATTTATCGTTAAAAAGATTATTGCAAAGATTCGGATAATCGTAGTTATAACTTTTCTCCTGAGAGAGAGAGGGGGTCACCCATCCATAAGATGACCACGCCAATGTTGATTAACTGTGTGCAGTCGGAACGCTATCACTGTACCATTGTTCTGATTTGGGGGCGCTCTCACCGTCCCCTGTGTGGGAGGGAGTTCTCTCATAACTCGCGGTATTGAAGCGACCATCTTCCAAAAAGTAACAACAGTGAGCATTGCCTAATTGCCGTTAGAGTCCAGATTTCAAATGTTTTTTTTTAATTTGAAATACATTGCATCCGCTTCGATTTCCGCTTAGGACCAATGTGTCGCGATGAGACTTGTTAGTAATTGTAGGGCGAGCGCTATCGTGTCTTGTGGAGATTTCTGTAATGGTATTACGTGTAGGTTCAGAAAACCGAGTACGTGTGTTCTGAGTATTCGATGTTTTGTTTGGTTTTCCTGACTGCCAGTTTAATGAACGGACAACCAGGAAGGGAAGCTACGGGGATACCCTTACAGTCAGTGGCGTAGCTACCGGGAGGACTCAAGGTAGTTGATTTCCTTTTTTCCAACTAATGGCTAGTTTTCACAGATGAAAAATGCAAGAAAGTTCCCTTTCACTTTTAAAGGAATTAGTTTTAAAACAAGTATTACTAGTATGACTGTCCATTAGGGAAGAATTTCTTGTCTTTCACACGAATATCGCTGTTGATTACTATAAACTACTCCTCTTGCATGGTGGAGCTAATGTATTGATCGAGACGTAGCATAATTTTGGGAAGTTGGTCATACTGTTTGGCGGCAATGCGCGACACTCTCTCATCTCAGCGTACAACACAGCTTAGTATAATTGCCGACATTGCCTAGTGGATGTTATTTATATGTAGGAACTTCCACCTGTGATTACAGATATGTTAATACTGTTGATTTCAAATATGAAATGAAGTGTTTTGTATGTGATTTGAATGAGATCTTGTATGGTATTATAATACCGTAGCAGTAAATATTTTCAAAATATCAGAAATCATAAACATAAATTAATTCCAGACATGATGTAGGCTTTTGGGCTTATGCCGTGTGAAGAAAATAAGGTGGAATTATTTACGTTTCGCAGAGAACTTTGCTCTTTGTCATCAGAAGAAAATCTCGGCTGTCCTCGAGAAAGGCTTGTCAAACAATGAACTTTGAATTTAGACGTTATAATAGAAGTGGAAATGGTACGTTCATTTGTCACCAGATGGCTCCCCGGACGCGATACAGCGCTAGTGTTCGAAACGGAAGTTTCATATTAATTCCATCTCCTCCTAGCGGAGAGCTTATTTGATTTTAGACGCACGGTAGCCTTTGTTTGGTGGCCATGATCGTTAAGGCGTCAAGTCTATATGGTCTGACACCGTGGTTATCCGGTTCGAGTCCCGTGTACGAGAAAACATCATCCGGATGTTGCTCGACAGGGTAGGAAAGCTGGTGGTATACAATTCTTGATCACTAGGGGTTTGGTCGGGAATCTACTGTGGTGCTGTCCCAGTTCCAGCTTTGTTTGATTTTCTGGATACTCAGGATGCTAGATGTCTGGGCACATTTAGCTTTGAGTTGCAGTATTATGTTCGTAGTGTGTGTTCAAATGAGCGTGTGTGTAGTTTTAGTGTAATAATAACAATAATAATATTGATTTTACGTTTCACTAATTACTTTTACGCTTTTTGGAGACGCCGAGGCGCTGGTCCCATAGGAGTTAATCTTACGTGCCGGTAGTTTTATTGTCAGTTTGAGTTTCTGAATGTGAGTTTGCTATTGTGGGTTGTGTGATCGTTTGTGTGGGTACGGAGGTGGGGGGTACCGGTTGAGTTACGTTTGGAAATGACCTGTTTGATGGTTTTCCAGTGTAGACACACTTTCTGTCTGGGGTTTTGTGAAGGATTTCGTTGAGGTGCTCTCTGTACCATAGTTTATAGGAGACAATGATAAAGTGTTCTGTCTTGATTTGATGGACTAGATAGGTCATATAGTAGCAGGGTTTGAAGATAACTTAGAAATTCGTGAAGTTCAAATAATGTCATCAAGAGGGGAAAAGATAATAAAGAAATAATCTGTATTAATCTGGGGCTGAAAGGCTTGGATTAGTTGTGAGTGGTCTCCCACCTACTCGATCCATTAGGGTGGTGGTTTCCACTCGTCATAGCTAGGACTGTTGGATAGAGGGTTGTACTTTTGTGAGGTGGTAAAATGCGTATGTGTTTGACGCACTAGAAATGTCAATGGACAACGAGGACAAGGCTCGTGTGACTTGTTGGCTAGTCGTAACAGGGCGTTTTACAAGAGTTTAGAGCCTCAGGCAAGAACTCAAGACTCTTAAGTCGTCTAGATAAATGTTTCACAAGTTATCCTGTGATGTTAACATTTGTGAATATCAGGTTTGGTATTCCAGATGGTATATCTCAGCTGGTCAGTAGGTTCGGCAGTAGACCGATTACGATTTCTCGGCTTGGTTTCGCTCTTATGTCTGACTTGCTAGGTCTGGAATGCGCGGCTGACGCAAATGACATGTGGTAAATCCAGAAGAGTATAGGAGTTTTTTTATTTCGCGCGGCTATCTCTAGCCGAGTGCAGCCCTTGTAATGCAGACCCTCCGATGAGGGTGGACGGCATCTGCCATATGTAGGTAAGTGCGTGTTATTGTGGTGGAGGATAGTGTTATGTGTGGTGTGTGAGTTGCAGGGATGTTGGGGACAGCACAAACACCCAGTCCCCGGGCCATTGGAATTAATGAAGGTTAAAATCCCCGACCCGGCCGGGAATCGAACCCGGGACCCTCTGAACCGAAGGCCAGTACGCTGACCATTCAGCCAACGAGTCGGACAGTATAGGAGTAATTGTCTCGGATCCATCTGTAGTGAGATATAGTTTTACCTGTGCACTAAGAAGAATCAACAGAAGAATCATGGGACCTGGTCTCCGAGCTGCAGATTTTCTGAAGTGGTGACTCCAGGTGACCTGTGTAATAAGTTCAGCATTCCTCTTGTGTTGCTCCCTAGCCATGAAAGTAGCATTCTATTCGACGCTGCTTGTTAAGTTTTGTTGGGTGATAAAGAGTGCGCCACCAGCAACCTCTAGCATGCCAACAAAAATTATATCCAAAACCAAAAAACCCCATGGTGCAACAGCGCTGAAGTGTCATGGCCTACCAAGCGACCCCTGCTCAGCCTTGAAGGCCTGCAAATTATGATGTGTCAGGTGGTCGGCACGACGAATCCCCTCTGTCGTTATTCTAGGTTCCCTAGACCGGAACAAAAGAAGTGCCAATATTTCCGACCACCTCTCAAGAATGGACATGCTCAGCTGGGACCATGAGTCGAACACACTCCACCGAGGCAGCGTACTGTGCACAGTATCCTCCTGATATCGGCTAGAATATCATCAACCTGTCTGTCTCATCGTTGACTTTGACAATATGGGCGTGACTGAGCTAGTCACACAGTTCTCTACGCAGACAGTCCTGGTGATAAATGGTGTGAAGTTGTCCTTCATGAGGTCGGTTTGTGTGTTCATTCCAGCGGGGTCAGTCTTATGGATCAGTGAGGAAAGTAACGGGGAACTACTTCCATTATAACTTTTTCTTCAGCGAGCTGAGTGGTTCAGATAACAGAGCGCAGTCGTTTTGATCCTGAGTTGGCCGGTGTGTTCCCGGCCTCTTCCAGTGGCATTTGAAGGTACCGGTACTGAAGTACATCAGCCTCGTGTCGGTAGATTTACTAATACGTAAAAGAACTCCCGTGGGATCAAATTCCTGACAACTTGGCGTCTCTTAAAACCGCACTAGTGGACTGTGACTGCTATTACATAGTTCATATTGTATCTGCTCAAAGGTTTTAATGTATAAAACTTATATCCATCTGTAGACAGAAAGTGTCCTCGCATATGTTGTGGGTTGCTTCTAACCTGATTGATAAGGAATACCTATTTTACTATGACATCTATTCCAATTTGTGCAAATGGAAATTCTTCCACTGTTTCTTGAAATATCCACCTGAAAAGTGAATGCATAATTTTAAACGACTAATGATCTAGTGAAGGATCTATCTGGAATTTTGAATTCCTGCCTTTGATAGATTATCAAATAAAGTGTTTTTCCATGTGTATGTTTGGATGATGATTATGATTATTATGTCGGGCTTCATGACTAAATGGTTAGCGTCCTGGCCTTTCATCCAGAGGGCCCTGGGTTCGATTCCCGGCCGGGTCGGCGCAGGTTGTCTATACGGCGTCAGCTCGAAAGGCCTTCACCAGGCCTCTCCGGAGACCACACGACATTGTTATTAGGATAATAGTAAGAAGAGGAATATAATAAGACTAGTGCTGTTTCTATGGCATTTAATCTTGTGTCATTGCCGATCGAATAACTGGCGCTGGCAGGTTCAATCCCTGCTCAGTTCGTTGGTATTTGAAGGTGCTTGAATACTACAGCCTCACACAGGTATATTTACTGGAATGTAAAAGAACTCCCGTGGGACAAAATTGCGGTTCCGCGGCGACTCTGAAAATCATAAGGGGAACATTGGGGAACAAGAGTATTTTATTATTTAATACATTCAATCTTTCTTTCTTTTTTATATTATAACGAATCTAGATTCATTTTGTGCTAAAATATTTCTACACTTCAAGTTTAACAACCTATACTCATTCTCCTTATTCTCTTTTGCTCATTTCAATCATACGTTAACTCCGCGCAGTGTTGTGTCGTAATATTCAGGTGGTGATGTACCCCCCTTCACTCTTGGAATAAAGTCGTAGTCAATGACCTCCAGTAACGAGGGTCTTTCTTCCTTGGCAAGAACAGCTGGTCATCAGCTCCTTTGTACAGATAACGAGCGACTTGTACCAGACAACGTTCGTTAGCAAATAGAGCATTGCCTTAAACTTAATTTCTTCAATTTTGCCATTAAATGTCTTGTTTTCGTGTCTAACAGCATGGGATTATTGCTCAGGTCATTACAGTGCGTCTAGTGAGATAAACAACTTGGAAAAGGAGGGCAACTTAAACCATGAGAGTTATTTGTCTTATTCTCATTATTACATTGATCTCAAGCATATAAATCGTTGTAAAACTTAAATAGGTTCCTCAATATACGTTTTGTGGTGTGGCGTAAACAAAAATACAATAACAATCTAATGATACAACTTTCGCTAACTACTGCCTTCTGTACCTCAGCTAGTGACAAAGAAATTTTCACAACATTTCGATTTTCTGAAGCCATTTTAAAGAAAAACTGTGATAAATTGCTGCTCCAGTAAGAACTTCTAACGGTATATATTTTTTCTCTCTCTCTCTCTCTCTCTCTCTCTCTCTCGCTGTTTTACGTCGCACCGACTGATTTATGTCGTATGGTGACGATGGGATAGGACAGGGGTTAGGACTAGGAATTAAGAGACGATGTCCTTAATTAAAATGTATCCCCAGCATCTACCTGGTGTGAAAATGGTAAATCACAGAAAAACATATTCAGGGCTATTGACAGTGGGGCTCGAACCCACCATCTGCCAAATGCAAAATAACAGCTAAACGGCCCAAACTGCCCAGCCCAGTCTCTCGGAATTCCTCTCTTCTCGTATTGCACTCCAAAGAAGCTTAATGCTAACAAACCTTGAATGGTATTTATTGTAAACTATTGAATCTATTCATATGAACTGTGTGACTGATACAGAAGTACCTCCAGGCAATAAAATACACTGACTGACAGAGCAAATGCAACACCAAGAAGGAGTGGTTCGAAAGTGATGAAAGTTGGGGAAAAAACAGAGACGGCACGGACGAATAATTGATGTTTATTTCAAACCAATATGCAGGTTACACAATGCGCACGGCATCGACTCAGTAGGATGTAGGACCACCGCGAGCGGCGATGCACGCAGAAACACGTCGAGGTACAGAGTCAATAAGAGTGCGGATGGTGTCCTGAGGGATGGTTCTCCATTCTCTGTCAACCATTTGCCACAGTTGGTCGTCCGTACGAGGCTGGGGCAGAGTTTGCAAACGGCGTCCAATGAGATCCCACACGTGTTCGATTGGTGAGAGATCCGGAGAGTACGCTGGCCACGGAAGCATCTGTACACCTCGTAGAGCCTGTTGGGAGATGCGAGCAGTGTGTGGGCGGGCATTATCCTGCTGAAACAGAGCATTGGGCAGCCCCTGAAGGTACGGGAGTGCCACCGGCCGCAGCACATGCTGCACGTAGCGGTGGGCATTTAACGTGCCTTGAATACGCACTAGAGGTGACGTGGAATCATACGCAATAGCGCCCCAAACCATGATGCCGCGTTGTCTAGCGGTAGGGCGCTCCACAGTTACTGCCGGATTTGAGCTTTCTCCACGCCGACGCCACACTCGTCTGCGGTGACTATCACTGACAGAACAGAAGCGTGACTCATCGGAGAACACGACGTTCCGCCATTCCCTCATCCAAGTCGCTCTAGCCCGGCACCATGCCAGGCGTGCACGTCTATGCTGTGGAGTCAATGGTAGTCTTCTGAGCGGACGCCGGGAGTGCAGGCCTCCTTCAACCAATCGACGGGAAATTGTTCTGGTCGATATTGGAACAGCCAGGGTGTCTTGCACATGCTGAAGAATGGCGGTTGACATGGCGTGCGGGGCTGCCACCTCTTGGCGGCGGATGCGCCGATCCTCGCGTGCTGACGTCACTCGGGCTGCGCCTGGACCCCTCGCACGTGCCACATGTCCCTGCGCCAACCATCTTCGCCACAGGCGCTGCACCGTGGACACATCCCTATGGGTATCGGCTGCGATTTGACGAAGCGACCAACCTGCCCTTCTCAGCCCGATCACCATACCCCTCGTAAAGTCGTCTGTCTGCTGGAAATGCCTCCGTTGACGGCGGTCTGGCATTCTTAGCTATACACGTGTCCTGTGGCATACGACAACACGTTCTACAATGACTGTCGGCTGAGAAATCACGGTACGAAGTGGGCCATTCGCCAACGCCGTGTCCCATTTATCGTTCGCTACGTGCGCAGCACAGCGGCGCATTTCACATCATGAGCATACCTCAGCGACGTCAGTCTGCCCTGCAATTGGCATAAAGTTCTGACCACTCCTTCTTGGTGTTGCATTTGCTCTGTCAGTCAGTGTACACAAATCCAAATTACGTACAAAATAATTTCATGAATGCCTTGTAGTAATTTTATAGAATTTTCGCCATTTGTCGAGTAATATTTAAATATGGCCCTTTAGTATAATTTCGTTTCACGAATTCGAAGCTGTCCTACAAGCAAACGTCTTCCTTAAAAGTTAGCTGACCGGGCGAGTTGGCTGTGAGCTTGCATCCGGGAGATAGGGGGTTCGAATCCCACTGTCGGCAGCCCTGAAGATGGTTTTCCGTGGTTTCCCATTTTCACACCAGGCAAATGCTGGGGCTGTACCTTAAATAAGGCCACGGCCGCTTCCTTCCAACTCCTAGGCCTATCCTATCCCATCGTCGCCAAAAGACCTATCTGTGTCGGTGTGACGTAAAAGCCCCTAGCAAAAAAAAAAAAGTTAGCTGTCAGTTTTAACCTTTCATGAGATGATACACCGATGTGAATCGCCTAATATTCTGTGTAGTTACTTAACTCACTGCAATTCTACCTATATGTTCAGATGCAGTAATTCTGAAAGGTAAGAGATTTTCCAATATACTATACTTTCCGAATGTGAAGAATTTCTCCCGCTGATTATTTTGACATATTCCTTCCGATTCTGTTTGAAGCAGGCGATCACACAGTACTACCACACATTAAACACTTTCTCTTCAGTTTAATAAGCTATCTTTCTTCCGTCTAATTATACTGTCTGATGAGACATCTTTCCCCCCTCCACTATTGTCTAGTCAGATGGTGTATCGGTGCTGTGTTGAACCACTGGCGAAAAACTCCCTATTTTACGTAATGCTTGTCGACTACTTCACAGCGAAATAAAGAACCCTTCCAGTTGTTTCGTGTTGATCTGATATTCGGCATATTCTACATTCCATATAATAATAGTTCAGACCCAAATAAAACGCGCTGTATATCATTTACTAAATTATTTAGAATGACATGTAGATATTCAAATGTAATTACACTTTGTATTATATTGTGTTGATCAATGATAATATTTATTTATGTCGAGGTGACTTGAGCAGTAAAACACTATAATTGTTGGCATACATTATCGGTTCAGTGAAGACAGCAGAGAAAAGGTTTCAGATTGTAATACAGTAATTATATTCGAGGCTTCATTGACTAATAACATGGCCTGTGAATGTACAACATGATCACTTGGAAGGACAATATGATAGAGGGTTCCATGATGTGCCGGTAATCAGAAATCGACTTGGAAAATCTGTATGAAAATCCTGAACCTGTTTTCAGTCATTCGATCGGGTTAGGAATGAAACGAATGAAGCCCCCAACCAGCGCCGAGGATAGAAATTGTGTCGGTTAGTCTGTCGTACTTCTCTGGGGCTGATTAATGACAGACAGATGAAATGAAGTTATATTGGAGAGTGTTGCTGGAATGAAAGATGACAGGTAAAATCTGAGTACCCGTATAAAAACCTGTCCCGACTCCGTTTTGTCCATCACAAATCTAAAATGGAGTGACCGGGATTTGAACCACGGAACCCATCGGTGAGAGGCCGGCGCGCTGCCGCGTTATCCACGGAGGTTCTTGAAAAATCGGTATGTTTTTTACCGGGCGAGTTGGCCGTGCGGTTAGGGGCGCGTTGCTGTGAGCTCGCATCCGGGAGATAGTGGGTTCGAACCCCACTGTCGGCAGCCCTGAAGATGGTTTTGCGTGGTATCCCATTTTTACATCAGGCAAATGCTGGGGCTGTAGCTTAATTAAGGTCACGGCCGCTTCCCATTCCTAGGCCTTTCCTCTCCCATCGTCGCAATAACGTCTATCTGTGTCGGTGCGACGTAAAACAAATAGCAAAAAATGTATATTTTGTTGAATTTATGTTTTACATCGCAGCGACATAGACGTAGGCTACGACGGGACGAGGCAGGACAGGCCTAGGACTGGGAAGGAAACGACCGGGTGACCTTAATTAAGGTACAGAAGAAACCACGGAGAGCGATCGTCAGGGCTGCCGACAATGGGATTCGAACTTCCCGAATGCAAGTCACAATTCCGTGGCACAAATTGCGTAACCAAATCATTCGGTGTGTAAAAGTTTGTTCAACTCAATAACTCCTGGATTTTGGGTTATTCATATAAAAAGTACCATTTGGGCAGGTACTGGGATGATTGTGATTTTGTTTCAGATAATAGAATGAGGTACTTGGCCTCTTTTACTCGATGTTAGTCGGGATCCAGAGTGATATTACAATTCACTGTTCATCAACATGAATATTAAGGACAATATCGTCTGGGACCTCACTAGTTACTTAGAAAACTACGGATTAAAACGATGGATTCGCGTATTCCATTGAAATGAAATTATATTCAGTGTATGGCGTGATTGTACATCCAAAAACTATCATTACTATTACGTTAGTCATGAAAACTTCAATTGTAACATCATATAACAGCTTCACTTTGTACGAACTGGTGTAATAAACCACACTAATGTTTCGAACTATTTAGTTTTACTCTTTTCAAAACTTCTAGAAACTATCCTGAGAGTGGTTTTCCGTAATCTCTCTAAAATGAAAATCCATTAGTTCAATGTGGCTTCCAACTCCTAGACGAAAATAACTACAAAGTGTCCACACGCTCGTACACGAAAAATGTATTTTCAAATCAAAAATACAGCCGTACATGGAAATATACTGTACAACAAATGTGAACACCTTATAGACTACCTTTTCCTGTTACTAAGGACTTAATCAAATCCCAGCAACCAGCAATACGATGAAGTTCCCATGTATGATCTATTAAGCTTTTGCCATGATTTTCTGCAAAATGCTTGATGATGCGAAACAAGATACGACAGAATCCACCACAAGTTTTGGCATAATTAAAATATACTGTGTCAAAATGCCCAGAACTTTCCTATTCCTTTACTTGGGGTACACTGGGAGCAATTTTCGTTTCCTCGATGAATTTTATATTTCTACCACGGAAAGAAACGGGAAACTACCTCACTCCTCATTTGCCTAGTACGCCTCTTCAGTGACACCTAGGCCATCTATGACAGCTAATGGTGAACCTGTTGAGGATCCAACCAGCCTTCGGGCTGAATACCCAAAACACACACACATACCACGGACGAAATATGTCCTAGTTTTGACATACTGACATACCGGAACATCTTGCTCATACATATTTTGTTTTAGCCATCTTGCATATTTTATTATGTTTCTGGATTACATATACAATCACTGAAAACCTCATGCTAGCTTCTCTACGCCTTAGGTTACATGTTTCTTATTTCGCCCAGAGGAAGCATATGTTTGTAAACTCCTCAGGACAAAACAAAAAAATAAACACCAGCCAAAATTTAAAAACTGTGTTCGAGTTCAGTTTTCTCTTTGTTTTCTATTTGCTACTTAGCGTTACTGTAGTTATATTGAGCTAATTGTCTCTACCTCGCCTTCGAGTTTCGAATTTAGCACTTCTAGAAACTATCCTGAGAGTGGATTTCCGTAATTTCTCTAAGATGAAAATCCATTAGTTCAATGTGGCTTCCAACTCCTAGACGTAAATAACTACAAAGTGTCCACACGCTCGTACACGAGGCTGATGACCAAAATGACCTTATTCCCTAATGTGATTTACCAATAATTAGTGATTTCGAAGAATATGAACAGATTCCGTCCATTTCCCCGTTCCGCAGAATACTTCTGGTCAGCGGTTTCCTGTTTGTGCACATGGTCTATGCTTTCCAAGCTTTACAATAAAATACCATGAGAACTTCTAATAAATTTACAGTCAAGTTCCCCCTCCTTTCTTTCCGATTCTCCGAGTCCTCGCTCGTCTCTGGCCGTCACGGTTGTCTCGTTGCGCCTTCCGTGAAGCGTATAGACTTTCCGCTATACCCATGGATCTTCCGTGTAACATACTACACGACGCCTGGATGAATGAACATAAATGCTGATCCTACTATTCCATTGTTAAAACAATAATTCGCTATCACAGACTAGGTTGTCCGCCTCCGTACCATAACGGTTAAGACTATTAGCTGCCGCCCCCGAATTCCTGGATTCGACTCTGGTACTGCTAGAAATTTCAGAATGACAGGAGGGTTAGTGTCCACCTCTGCGGTATAGTGGTAGTGTGATTAGCTGCCACTCTCGGAGGCCCGGGTTCGATTCCCGGCTCTGCCACGAAATTTGAAAAGTGGTATAAGGGCTGGAACAGGGTCCACTCAGCCTCGGGAGGTCAAATGAGTAGAAGTGGGTTCATTTCCCACCTCAGCCATCCTGGAAGTGGTTTTCAGTGGTTTCCCACTTCTCCTCCAGGAAAATGCCGGGATGGTCCCTAACTTAAGGCCACGGCCGCTTCCTTCCCTCTTCCTTGTCTATCCCTTCCAATCTTCCCATCCCTCCACAAGGCCCCTGTTCCGCATAGCAGGTGAGGCCGCCTGGGCGAGGTACTGGTCATCCTCCCCAGTTGTATCCCCGACCCAATGTCTCACGCTCCAGGACACTGCCCTTGAGGCGGTAGAGATGGAATCCCTCGCTGGGTCCTAGGGAAAAACCAACCCTGGAGGGTAAACAGGTTAAGGAGAAGAAGAAGAAGAAGAAGAAGAAGAAGAAGGAGGAGTGTTAGTACGTGGTTAAAATAGTACATGAAGCTCATCTCTATTAGGGTGTGCTTGGAACGAGCTGCAACATCTCGTTACGAGGACAAGAGTTTAATTTTACTTTACCGAACAGGTTAGCTCAGGGCGTTGAGACACGGCCAGTTATGGCTGCTGCCTCTGTACTCGGTAGATTGTGGGTTCGAATCACCTGTCTGCCATCTTTGAAATGGTTTTCCGTGCTTTCTCATTTCTTCTCCAGGCAAATGTTGGGATGGTACCTTTCTTAAGACTACGGTTGCTTCCTTCCCATTCCTAGCCCGTACAATTACACCTACATCAACAAACAACACACTCGCATAACGGTACATGAAACTCGCTCCCACGGCGTGTCACGGGAAAAACAGCTACAAAACTGACGAGTCGGACATGACATCGGGCATCCCTTTCATAAACTTACAACAAAACTGCCAATCCCAAAGAGAGCTAACAGTAAGGGAAAACCATAGTTCGTACCCTTGATATCCAGATGCATCACACCGTGCTCGATAGTTGCAGTCGCTTAAGTGTGGCCGGTATCCGGTATTCGGGAGATAGTTCGTTCGAACCCCACTGTCGGCAACCCTGAAGGTGGTTTTCCGTGGTTTCACATTTTCACACCAGGCAAATGTTGGGGCTGTACCTTAGTTAAGGCCACGGCCGCTTCCTTCCAAGTCCTAGCCCTTTCCTGTTCCATTGTCGCCATAACACCTATCTGTGTTGATGCGACGTAAAAGCTAATAGCAAAAAAAAAAAAAAAAAAAAGAAATAGCAGATGCATCACGCCGTTATGACCAAACTTAGGTTGCAACAGCAACATCATTGATTGGAAAACAATGGTCATTATTAACCATTATATTCAAATGAAAAGTATCTTCAGCTCATCCCAGTTAATTCTGCAGTCACTGGAACTATTTTGTAAATGATGTGTAGCATATGGGATGCTCTTCCTTTCTCTACATGAGTTACCATTTGAAAATTCAAACACGAGAGCCACCACCATCCCGGTAGAAAACCAGCAGTTAGCCACTAGATACACCCCCAAAAAAATTCACCTTTCCGTGATCATTTATGGTATTGTTCGACCATCTGCGCGCTGAATGTGAGTCTTTGTTGAAGGTGTATAACCGAATCTCACTCTTCCGCTATGAACTGGTCTTAGCAAAAAACCCGCCCGAAGTCGCCGAGATTCGAACATGGAGCACTCTGATTTGGCTCAAGAGCGTTATCACTGCGCCAGAGTTCTCCCGATTATTGTCCCATTTTTACATTCGATTTCCTTTGAATACATATCTCCAAACTATTTTGTTACTTTGCTACTAACCTATAGTCTTGAAAATGTGGTCTGCCTTACACTCTTGATCTGGTAGTGGTGGTGGTCGTCGTGGTGGTGGTAATAATAATCATTATTTTAAGGGGTGTACAACTTGGCGAACATTACATATTAACACTAATCAGAACAGAAATAAGGTAATGTTCTTTTCAGAAGAAAGATATCGGAAGAGGAAGGAGAAGGGCCGCGAGAGGGGTAAAATTGAAATGCATCGTAGGTCTTGCAAATCGGGTACCAGTAAGGTCGGAAGATAATAAGAATTGATGAAGTAAGGCAATGCAAAGATGAAATTGATGAATGTGGTACAAGTCAATGAAAAAAGAAGAGCAATGCTCGACTGAGCTAAGGGCCTTGGCCGTCAACCCATGCTCTCAACTTTAGAGCCATACGGGTCCTCCCTTTCGACCACCTTTTATAACTATCCATAATAGATCCATAAATTATTGTAGGCAACGTTTCTGTTTTACTTTGCTGTAGAGTCTCACAAGATAGGAGCTGTATATGCAGATGTCTTTTTATGCATTACTGAGTGTATAACTGTGGAGAACCCGCAACTTGAAACAAAATGTTCCATTAATTCATGTGGAGTTAAAAATAACCAAAATAGTAAATATTTGGCTGAGAGACCGAATATCTTAATGAAATATTAGTACAAATATTAAACTTAAAAAATATAATAGAAATTAGGAAAATCATAAAATTGAAATATGTAGTTACTTTTATGGGTTTTAAGAAAGACTATGGCTCATTCACAGAAATACACTAATTGACATTATAAAGGAATTAGGACTTGATAATAAAAGTACAGAAATAATTAAAGCAACATTAAGAAACACAACACCAAAGTAAAATTTAGGGGGGAGTTCTCAAAACCTTTCGAAATAAAGTCAAGTGCAAGACAGGGAGATGTTTTGTCGCCTCTACTTTTCAGTTGTGCATTAGAGAAGGTAGTTCGAGAATGGAGGAAAGCAATTGATACTAAAGGTATTCAACTAGGAATAAATCCAAATAAAATCACTATAGATTGTCTAGCTTTTGTGGATGATTTGGCATTAATTACTGACTCATTGGCAAATGCTCAGGAACAAATCAGTATTTCAAAAACAAGCATCATAAGTAGGATTACAAATTTCATTTGAAACAACGAAGTTCATGACAAATATCAGTGACGCCCCCGAACATATCACAAGTCATAACAGCACACTATGTAAAACAAATTGTTGTAAATACCTAGGAGAATTGATAATTAACAACACAAAAGAAAAGACAGCCATAGAAACCAGAGTAAACAAAATGGAAAGGATGTTTCATATGACAAAAAAGTATATAACAAATAATCCCTATCCTGGAACACGAAATGAAGACACTAGCAAACAGTGGTCAGACTCGAAACTCTATATGCAGCAAAGACCCTTAAACTATATGAACTGAAAGATCTCGAAAAACTAGAGAAAGTTGAAGGAAGAATTTTGAGAAAAGTACTGGGATCTAAAAGAAATAATAATGCAGAATACTGTTTACGGCCAAACAGAAAGCTGTATTTGAACATTGAAAAAGTAACTGATGTAATCAGGAAGAGGAGACTACAATTGTTTGGACACATATATAAAATGGAAAGCAACAGACTAACTAAACAAATCTGCAATTTATCGAACAGTTACAAATCGAAACCCACATAGTCTGTTGAAATTGAAAAGATATGAAGAACGCTGGAATTAATGCAGACACAATAGAAAACTTTTCAGAGAAGTAACTCAAAAGGCAGGACTTCAGGAGAGGAAGAAAACTAGAAGAAAGTGGACTCAAGAAGAGAAAGAACGACACTCTCGAAGGATGAAGGAAATTTGAAAGCAAAAAAATCGAAGACAATGAAAAATATCCAAAGTTGATTCATCGCACCCTCCAAATGGGTTATTCGAATGAAGTGTAAGAAGAAGAAGTAATTCATTTCGGGAAGAAAACAGGAATTTTATCAGACAGTTCTAAAAGTGGTTTTCCATAAGTTTCATTTAGTTGTTGGTGGTAGTGGTGATGGTTGTTTAACGACGAAGTACAACGGGCAGATTTCCCGTTTTCACACCAGGGAAGTAGGCCTACCGGGCCTGTACCTTAATTAACATCACAGATGTTTGCTTCCCGGCCTAGTTCATTTCTATTACATCACCGAGCACATTTTTGAGCTACAGTACTGTGACAGACGGGTAACAAAAATTATTATTATTATTATTATTATTATTATTATTATTATTATTATTATTATTATTATTATATGTGCCACTCGGAAGGTTTGTCCCAGTACAATTATTTTACGTCCAGCAAATCTACTGACACTAGAGTGGCGTATTTGAGCACCTTAAAAACCTCCGGACTTAGCCAGGATTGAACCCGGTAACTTTGGCTCGGAAATCTAGCGCTCAACCTCCTGAGCCACTCAGCCTGTTGGTCATATCTGAAACCCGGTTTTTAAGTCCGACTCGTTGGCTGAATGGTCAGCGTACTGGCCTTCAGTTCAGAGGGTCCCTGGTTCGATTCCCGGCCGGGTCGGGGATTTTAACCTCAATTGGTTAATTCCAATGACCCGGGGGCTGGGTGTTTGTGCTGTCCCCAACATCCCTGCAACTCACACACCACGCATAACACTATCCTCCACCACAATAACACGCAGTTACCTACAAATGGCAGATGCCGCCCACCCTCATCGGAGGGTCTGCCTTACAAGGGCTGCACTCGGCTAGAAATAGCCACACGAAATTATTATACCGGTTTTTAAGATGGAGTTAAAATTTCTGGAGCAGACTTTCACTTCTCAATGCCAACTAAAGTATAATAACCTCATATCTTTTCAGGGGCGTAGGGTTTACTGGGGGTTCGAAAATCCCCCCCCCTACTTATAAAAACAATAATGTAAATAAACATGCAGAGACATACTTGTAGAACCAACAGATTTGTTAAGCATTGTCTAAGAATATTCGAAAGTTAGAATTTAGATTCTACACTGAATGAACATACTGTACCATTCGCTGTAAAACGAATCATATTGTTCTTGTTTTGTATTTTAATGTAAGATTTTTTAGTGTGCTGCGATCTGAATATCAACATAATTGACTTGTAACAGTGTCCTTATAATGATAAGTCTTGCATGCGCACACTACTCACTCACAAGCACCTCCATTGTGTTCTGTCATCATTTCGTAACTATAACCCATCAGCCGATCCTGGATACGCTACAGTGTCCTCTTCTCCTTAAGTGGTGCAGCTCTTATCAGGCACACCCCGAATGGAGGTGAGCTCCATGTACCTTTTTAACCACATAACAGCCCGGTCGTTCACAAGTCTGCGACAGTACAGAGAATCGAACACGAACCTCCGAGGACGACAGCTAATCACGTTCACCGTTACGCTACGGAGGTGGACAATACCAACTGACTGCTGAGATTGATATGGCAACCTTGACAATTGGAAGCGCTACTCACCTGGTCAGTCATTACGGTTACACTCACCACTATAAATTGTCAAAGCAAAGTCTCCTCTCACACACCAGTTATAAGAGGTGCCAAGCATTAAGATGATTCAACATCAATTTTTCAACTGAGCCTTGCTAATACGCATCAGTGAATCCTAGTACTGATGGTCTGCTATTTTTTCCCAGCTGAAGATTTGGTCCTTTACTGCAGACGTTCATACGGCATGGTTGCAGATGACCAGTGATCGTATCTCAATGCCGTATAATTGTCCTTGTTCATTCAGTTTACAATGATAAGGGATACACGCTACTATAGTGCTGTGACAAGTAGGTTACGGGGTTTCACCATTCCATATTTCAAAATACAGCTTATAATAAAACTGATTGTACGTGCTCAACCATTTTACTATTTTTTTAAATACAGCCAAACCTGTCCTCAGCGGAAACCCAAGGGACCAGAATTTTTTTCCGTCTGTTATACAGGATTCATTTTCATAAAGGTGGTTAAAAAATAAAATACAAATCATAAGTACATACCTCCGCTATCAATCAATCATCAATGATCTGCATTTAGGGCGGTCGCCCGGGTGGCGGATTCCCTATCAATTGTTTATCTCACATTCACTTTTATGTATAATTGTTTACTTAGCATTTTCTTAAATGTTTTCAACGATCTTCGAAATTTATCGAACATTTCCGTTGATAATTTACTCCAATCCCTTACTCCCCTCCTATAAATGAATATCTTCCCCAATTTATCCTCTTGAATTCTAACTTTATCTTCATATTATGATCTTTTCTACTTTTAAAAGCTCTGTTCAAGCTTATTCGTCTACTTATGTCATTCCACGTCAACTCACCACTGACAGGTCGAAACATATAGCATAGCCGTGCATCTCTTCTCCTTACTCCCAAGTCTTCCCAGCCCAAAGTTTGCAACATTTTCGTAACAGTACTCCTTTGTCGGAAATCACCCAGAACAATTCCTTTGATTTTTTCCAGTTCTCGTATCAAGTAGTCCTGGTGAGGGTCCCATACACTGGAGCCATAGTCTAACTGCAGTCTTACCAGAGACTTATACGCCCTCTCCTTTACATCCTTACTACAACCTCTAAATACTCACATAACCGTGTGAAGAGATCTGTAACCTTTCTTATATAACTACTTCGTTAATATGATTACCCCCAATGAAGATCATTGATAATCAAGGAGTAGATTTTTATGATTATGGGTGGTAGTAGATACAATAATGACACTTATTACATACACTAGTTTATCAGCACTAACACAAATCTGTTCTTGCTTAGATCTTCCTCGCAGTGCACAGTAGTATCGTATATACATTTATTTAACACACATATTTTATAGAAATAACACCAACAGTAATACTGTTCAGTACTGGCATTTACTTCTTCCAGTAATCCAGAATACGCAACTGTCTCTGGTAGCACGGTTCTCAATTAAAATGGGGGCATAATGTTGAACAATTTCGTGTAATATTTCGCTAGCGAAAAAGACTGTCCTTTACGGCTGATAGAGCATATCGGTAAGACTTCACGTTACATAAACCATCTTCTTCATCGGCTTCGTTCTCGTCATCATTGCCATCAATTTCTGTTTTCTTTTCTTGGAGGTGATAGGTGACGAACTTTTCCATTTTTAACGCCGCCTCTGCTCAACTTCTAGATCAGCGGCCACGTAATCTTCTGTATTGACATTACCATAATGACGCTGTTCGACAGTTTGTCGTATCACATCAGTATTTTCGTTTATTATGGTTACTATGTCAGGGTGAGACAAACTTGGCTTTGTGAAAGCATTGACGTATTCTTCTCACTGGTTCTGCGATTCAAATTACAACATCGAGAACAGAGACAGGCATTTCCTATCTATCTCGTCCATCTCAGATCAATTCGAAATCCACATGTACTGAAAAGGGTTAGGAAGGAAATTTATCTATTTTTCTGTTATAGTCGCAAAATTCCCTTTTTTCCGCGTTACACAGGTTCCTCTAAATACAGGTAAACTTACATGAATATTAAACCAGAATTCACCAGGACCGGAAAATTTTCTGATATGGACAGTTTTTCGGTTCATAAAGGTTCCGCTAAAGGCAGATTTCACTGTACAAGAAAGAGATCTGGATGTAGAAACCGAAAATAAAAAAGAAATCAGCACAGTAAGAAGTGTGCGTGACCACCGATTCGAAAGTTGTTGACATGCCGTGAAGTGTTACGGGTCACCAGTGCTGCTGAACGGTGTCAATAGTTGAACACAAGCCTTCGAAATGTGGATGTATCGCACAATGTTGAAGATCACACGAGTCACCAACGTGGACGACTTTGACCTTCTTGAGACGACTGTTGTCCAGCAAGATGCTGCGCAAATATTGGACTGAAAAATGATTATCGTGATGACATCCTCAACTGCAATACTTTTGTCATGGTCACTGGCGTCCGGCAAGGTGGTCGCGATTCTAATCACTGTCAATAGATGTGGAATTTTAAAAATGTGAAGTAAAAAGTTAAGACTCTTGTGGTTCGGATTCCACGTAAAACTGTAGATCCTGTTATGATCACTGTACCAATAGCTACGTGTAACTAAAGAAACTATAAGCCTGCTCGCTAGCCTTGCTAATATTGATTGTCGTACATTTCTTTCGAGTAGGCGAAAATGTCCTTATGTCTGTCATCAGCTTTACGTTCTTAAATCACACAGCAGGGCTCATACGATTTAATTCTGCTGATCACCAACTATAATCCTTGTTAGATACAATTAAAATTTAATTTTCTTGCAAACAGATTAGTTATCTATCACAGTTTCACGTTTATTCCCGTACTTCTTGTGTAAGTGCTTTAATTATTTCTAACCATTTACCCCAACTTCTCTCTCTTCCCCTAGCTCGTTATAATGTTGTTTCCAATTCCCCTTCGTGTCATATTTTTATTTTACTTCAAACCATTATAAGCTCACTATGCCAATTGTTTAACTAGCGTGTGGTATAGCCTCCTTTATCATAAACGAGCGTCAGATGCACTGCTGAATTTCTCCTCTCCTTCAAACCATTTCTCAATTAGGAGCATCTGTAAGTCACACGATTATACTCCTCTCTCCCTGCGTATGCCATTAAGATTCATATTCTTTAATTAATTCCTTCACGTGTTCAAATGTCTTCCTTCTTTTCCTTTTTCAACACTTATTTTGCCTTCTTATAGATTACTTATGACTTTTCTGGTGATATATTAATTAATGTATTAATTTTAACGATAACAAATTATACTTCCATTAGTGTGGTGTTAAACAACCCACCAAATTTGGCAGGAGAACAATTCGTTACAATGGGTTACTTTAATAGAATTGATCTTACACAACCAATAAATATCGTGTCTTTAACCTTAGAAAACGTTATACAGTGTATTCCCAAAAATGTGGGAGGTAATCGGGGCCTCGATGGTACACCCCAAAACAATCCTGTACGTCCCTACGCACTTACGCCCTATGGTTGATTGTTTCACGGGTAATACCCGTTCGTTATCAGCTATAGTGGAGGGGATAATTCATTAATTTGTGTTTATTTTGGAGAAAGGAATTCTGTCTTACAGTATCATTTAATTTACTATATAATCATTACGAGTTCAATGACTCATGTTCTTTCTCCATGGCCAAGATTTTCTCATTGATAACGTCATGCAGGTTTCCCAACAGCACTCGAAAATGCGTTGTTCAGCGACCGAAAAGCCATTAAACTTGTGACACATTTTGACCACTTCATATAGAGAGACGTATCACTGTTGGCACAGAAACATGGTTACAGCTACTCGATGAGAGATGTATGAGATAGGACTATTAACAATAATTCCAATACAACTTTGGAACGTATGTACTTTAGCTCCTAAAATCTCGACCATGGGACGTATTCTATGAACTAAAGATAAGCCAGTTTCAGTTGCTTTAGCCACCAACATGACTAACATAATTACTACGTTTCATCTTAATCACTCTGAAATCACTTCACTTAATGGATGTGAATCTGGTCTTGGTACAATCAAGCGTGCTAAATAATAAACGTTATTTACTATATAATAAACATAACGGATAAAATGTAGTGCCAAGACCGACCGCTTAGCTTACGAGTGGTGGCCAAAAGTCTATGGATACTCCATTGAACGCGCTCTGTATGACGTCCGGTTATACATCCATGGGTATATAAATGAAATCACAATGCATCAACATTAAAGACGTGTTTTCAGTCAGTATGAGTCAACTTAGAGAACCGAGTGAGTTCCAACAGGACATGATTGCAGGGGCGGACAAGTTCTGGCATTCCGTCTCTAGAGATTACACGAGAGTTACATGTGCCTAGGTCAACTGTTAGCGATTTTATTATGCAGTGGAAATACGGAACCGAATCATCGCTCTGGTAGGCCTAAGAAATTAACTGATGGGAATCGCCGAACTCTAAAGCGTACTGTACGACCCAGTCGTTAGACGTCCTTGTCAAGTAGTGCAGAGGACTTCCATTGGAGGTCAGAGACAGAGGTCAATGATTCGTTGAGGTAATAGAACTCCGTTTTCAGGATCGTGCTGTTGCCCGGAAGGTACTGATCACGCGAATTTATGTGCGACGTCGCTTAAAGTGGTGCGAACAACGCCGTCATTGGTTTGGAGAAAAGTGGAGATTTTATGGAGTGATTAATCACGGTATGCGCGAACGTGTGTGGACCTGATGGACGCCTGGCGAACGGTAATTGCCCTAGTGTGTTGTGGTGACAATGAAATTCGATGAACGTGGTGTAATGGTCTGGGGCCATTTTTCCTGGTTGGGAGTCGAAGAATTAGTTCTGGTCGATGGCACAATGAACGCAGGTGTTTTTGGACATATTTTAGACACTAGCATGTTCCTTACACTGCGGCAGCTGATTGGAATCGGACCTTTTCTGTATCAACATGATTATGGTCCTATTCACAAAGCAAGGACCATTGTATCGTGGTTCGAAGAAAATAAAGTGGATGTGCTGGACTGGTCTGCTCAAAGCATCGATCTCAACCCTATCTAGCATCGTTGGGGTGAACTAGAGCGTCGGTTGCGCGCCAGATCAATTCACCCAGCAACAATAATTCACCATACTTCAGGAAGAATGGAAAGCGAGTGCATCAGAACTTAGTGCAAAGCCTTCCGCGAAGATTAAACGCTGCAGTAATAGCAAAAGGAGGCCCTACACGCTATTATTTACATGGCTGGAGCTTTGAAGCGAACAGCAAGGGCTATCTCGAGACTTCTGGCCACAGTATATATCGATGGCTTATATCGATTCCAGTCACCGTTCGGTTGTAGCCGATGTTTATAACCGCTTATAAATCTTATAGTCTCCAAAATAACTTTAAAAACGAATAATATAGTGAAGATTTTAAAACGCTACCAAATTATTTTTTGACATGTTATTATTTCTGTAGTGGAAAGAAAGCCAGAAAATATTGTGTTCCCCTCATATTGGAATTTAACAGTCACATTTATAAAAAGTTTAGACTCCCGTACATATTTCATGCCGCTATGGCGACTGGATGCCTGGAATTTTTCCAGCCCTGATAATAATAATAATAACAATAAACCTATGGTCTCAGCACTAAGTGGATCGATCGAGTTGGCCGTGCGATTAGCATCGCGTGTCTGTAAGCTTGCATTCGGGAGATGGTGGGTTCAAATTCCACCGTCGGCAGCCCCGAAAGTGGTTTTTCCGTGGTTTCTTATTTTCACACCAGGCAATTACGGCCTCGGCCACTACCTTGCCGATCCTAGCCCTTTTCCATCCTTCGTCGACGGAAACCTTCGATGTGTTAGTGCGACGTTTAACCACTAGCAAAAGAAAAAGCAGCTAAGTGCAGACCATTTGATTTCACGCCATCCAAGCTGTCTGCATGCTAATGTCGACGTTCCATCTAACTCCACCATGTGCCAGAGAAAGTGGACACTACATGGGTGAGCTTATGGTGAATAATTAGTTTTGTCTGGTAAATATTGGATATGTTGCCATATATCATTTACGTGTCAACATCGTAACACATAGAGTACAGAAGAGACTTTTCCTACCCTTCTCTAGCTGTTTTGAACCTACGGTCTTGAGATCCAGAGACGATACTCCAGCACTGATCCACAGAAGAGCTGAGTGTCATGATTCATCTTCCACTATTCCATAGATCTTCGTATCGTTTCTCGTTATCACTGTTGCTATATTCCTGAAAGTGATCGGTTGATTGAATAGACAATTTGATTGCTTTCATTAAACTACGTTTTAATATTTATTAAGGTCGCTGGAATTGTAGTATACAGTACGTTACATGGATTAACATAAAATTTCTGCAGTCCTATAATAAACCATTCGGTAACGGAAAAATATGATAAATAGCTGCATCGTTAAATTGTACGTAAAGTTGATGCTCCGTGCGATAGTGCATACACGTACGTTTGAGGGCGCTTCAGTCATTCATGTGCACACTCCTCAGAACAACACATGTGATATGTGATGTGACGTATATGATACCTTCGGACGGCTCAATATTCGCTAGATTTTGTTTTTATTTCAATGCTTCCTTCGTTCAACGGTTGCCTTACGAGACACAGCTTACCACTATGGATGCCAGTTGATTATTTAAAGGCAGCTATGGAAATATTTTTATTGCGTTGATGGAGATCCCCAAATCACGGTATATGTCTTGAGATCTTGAGTCCAACCCCTTGGTGTAAGGACTGCGTGTTGGCCTCTTACCCAGAGACACCTTCTTTGATTCCCAGCCAGTTAAGGAATTTTATTTCTGCACTGAGGCCAACTGTCAGCTGTCCGATCGGAGAGAAAGACGACTCGACCAATAAAGCAAAGTAATACGGCTAAGGAAGTCGTTACGCCGATCACGTGGCACTCCAGTACTTACAGGCAGATTTTTCTGTTGGTTTTACGTCGCACTGACTCATACAGGTCTTACGGCGACGATAGTATAAGACTGGAAAGGCAGTGTCGTGGCCTTAATTATGGCACAGTCCCAGTATTTGACTAGTGGGAAAATCGAATTTAATCACGAGAAACTATTTTTAGGACTGCTCACAGCATCTCCCTATTGAATTAATGAATAAATGAATTAATTGATTAATTAAATCATTCATTCATTCAAAGAATACTCTTCTCTCTCACCACCAACTGGGGAGAGAGTATTCATTCATTGTAATCATAATTCATACATGTAGATATTTTTTTATAATACACGATATTAAACATAGTTCAACGAAGAATATATTTGTTACAAATATAATTTACCAATATACCGTATATCCCATAATTATTTCTGGGAGCCCCAAAAATTGTAAAGGCCAGGAAGGGTGCGAAAATGAAAGTCTGCCTAGGCCTCCATACGTAATACCGTCGGGGTCGGAAAACAAGAGTTGACCAAGGAAGGTCGGATAGGATAGATGAAAGTGAGGAGCCTGACACAAGTAGGTGTAATCAATCCCAGGACTCGGCTAAATGCCCCGTGGTCGCCAACCGACGCTCCAGAGTACAGAGCCAGTGGGGCCCGTTTTAGTTTTTACGACAGGCAGGGGATACCGTTGGTGTTATTCTAAAGCCTCCACCAACGAAGGGAAGTCTTTGAGATACTTCCTAGGCTTTAGCTATATCTCCCGAATGCAAGCTACCAGTTACATTACCTGAATCGCGCAGCCAACTTACTCAGTTTATATTTTTTCTAATTCGTCCTGTGTTAAGAAAACAAAGGTACGATACGTTATATTCACACACATTGCCAACGAAACGCTGATGTCTAAGCTTCTCCTACTCCAAGATGAGAAGTGCTACGCAATGTTAAGTGTTACAAAGCCGAATGCTCTTAACGCCTTCATTAATATTTAAAGATGGGACTACATACAAGTTTTGAATACGAAATTCCCTTCCTCTAGTACGACAGTTTATTGTGCTAGGAATATATTGTGTTTATGTTATTCAAATTATTTTGTTATGTCCATACTATATTGTTTATTTCTTCTCACTTAAATGAATTTCCAGAATTCAAATGAGAGCGCCCTTAAATCGAAAATGAGGAAGCTTCGTGTTTATAAACTCTCTTCTCGAAGACTTTGTCAATAGAATTTCATGCAACGTAGCAGTACCAACAATTCTTTACCTCTCCTCCCCTTTCTCTTCATCCCACTCTTATATTCCAGTTGTATACTTCCCTAAGATATTGATTCTTCTTGAAATGTTCAAGATTATCAATGAATGTCTAAAAGTAAACGTAACTTTGCCTCATTAACACAGCCAAAATATCTATCCGTACCGCTGTCGCCATCGTCCAGAGATTAGTATCATTGATTGTGGCAAGTTTTGGATGGATGCATAGGCCATAGCAAAATGCAGCTTCCACTGAAGTTTCGGTCCCATTTATCGCTATGACAGTATGAAAGCTGGTGAGATATGGATGGTGCTGAGTAATGACATTCGAAGCGCCTGGATGCTGTCATAAGTGTTAGTTACAGGGTCACAGCAGTAGCACTTTCTGACTTGCGAGGAAAGCAATGGCAAATTCCCTCACTCTTCATCTTATCTACTTCGTCTCATTATATCCCTGTGGTTGGTTGTTGCGGCTGCCTTATGTCTGCACAACCTTCGGTGGTGCTACTTGATGACCCAACCACCCTACGGGCTGAGGACTCGACAGACAGATAGACAGATTATTGCTAGTCTTTTACCGGTTCCACTGGGATGAGGTACGGTTGCATGGCTAAATGATTAGCATGCTGGCCTCTGGCCCATGGGGTCGCGGGTTCAGTTCCCTGCTGGGTCAGGAATTTTAACTTCCATTGGTTGATTCCTCTGGCTCGGGGGATATTTGTGGTCTGCTCATCGTTAGAACTCATCTTAGGTAGGGCTCCATCCTCACAGGCACACAGATCATCAACAGGGCGTCAACTCGAAAAAATGCACCAGGCCTTTGCACGCCATACTTATTACTACCAGGCTGAGGACTCGGACAGTATAGCGCTGGCCTTCTGAACACAGGTTGGCTGTTTTGGTTGTTTTTGAAGGTGCTCAAATACACCAGCGTCGACGGTATACTTAATGGCCCATAAAGGATTCCTACGGAACAAGATTCTCGACGCCTCCGAAAACCATATATGAAGTTAGCGTTACTTAAAATGAACATTATTATTATTATTATTATTATTATTATTATTATTATTATTATTATTGCTGAATAAGTTGACTACGCGGTTTAGCCACGTAGCTGTTATAGCTTGCCTTCGGAAGATGTTGCGTTCGATCCCCACTGTCGGCAGCCGTGAAGACGGTTTTCCGTGGTTTCCCATTTTTACGCCCGGCAATGCTGCGGCTGTACCTTAATTAAAGCCACGGTCACTTTCTTCCTAATTCTAGCCCTGTTCTATTCCATCGTCGCCATAAGACCTGTCTGTGTTGGCGCGACGTAATGTTAGCAAGAAAACGAACCTACCTTAATATTGTACACAGTTCGATTCAGCTGTCGAGCACGATGTCTCCCGTGGTTTGCTAGATTTAAGTCGGGGAATTTCTACCTAAAGCTGTAAAGGAGAGAGGCAGAATTACAAAGTTCATACAGGTGGTGACAGGTTCTTCCTGCCGTACTTACTTGCATGTCGTTCCTTTGTACGACATATTGCTCTTGGGCTGCAATATCGAAACAACTCAAAAAATACGAAATGGGAAGTTAATGCAGATTTCAGCATTGTTCGTAAATTTATTTCATTACTATAAGCCGCAAACTCCCAGGATAGTCAAATATAATCTATTTTTTTAACATTGCAGGAATAGTGACACATCTCGAAACGTCTAGGTCATAGCTTCGGCAAGGGGCATAGAAGAGTGTTAAGTAACATTTTTATTAACTGAACTCCCATCCAGCCATTTAGTACAGCTTGCTCTTTATTCCATAAATTATTCGTATGATTTCTTTATTTCACTACTAAGGAAAACTTTTCACTCATCAATCTCAGAACTTGATTTCTTAAGCTGTGGTGTGATGGTGCAGCCCATGAGCTATTTTCTATTATCTAATTCTTACTCAGTAGTGTTATCAGTGCATCAAAAGATGCATTTGACTTCACAGCGATACATTTCTTAACTCATTTCATGACTAATAGGGTTCATTCACTCAGACATAATCCAATAGCTCGCATGTCTTACCTGCCGTCTTGAACTAAATGGCGCGCATATCTCAGACTTGTATTTCTTTAAGAGACAACTTGGCAGATAACACCCCCGGTAAAGTAGACTAGACAGGACGGAACTCGTTGCGTGTTAGCGTGAACTCTGGTATTTACCGATTCCAGGAAGAGCGTTATCGGGAACCTTCACTGCAATAAATTATTGAAGTGTTACTACGTTTGTCCCATGCACGGTGCTAACGGCGATAAAATAGACTTCCATTTGGGCCGTTAGAATATGAAGATGTTCTCTCTGGGTGTAGTATATAGGTTAATGGAGTGAAACTTTTTTTCTATTTGTTTTACGTCGCACCGACATAGATAGGTCTTAAGGCGAAGATGGGATAGGAAAGGCCTATGAATAGGAAGGGAGCGGCCGTGTCCTTAATTAAGGCACAGCCTGGTGTGAAAATAGGAAAGCACAGTAAACCATCTTCTGGGCTGCCGACAGTGGGGTTCGAACCCACTGTCTCCCGAATAGTGGATACTGGCCGCACTTAAGCGACTGCAGCTATCGAGCTCGGTGGGTGTGAAACTTGCATCCTTTAGGGCCCAATTTGTAGGTTCGCATCCAGTAGTGGCAATTTGGAATTACAAGTGGGGAGGCAAAACAAAATGTACAGACAACAAAAAGAACCAGAGTTTGTCAATAATTAAAGAAAATATGGGAACGAATTAGCTGATAAATAAAGCTCGGATGTTTATGCAGTAACAGGTTAGATTACAAACGAGTGTGGTTATAAGGTGGTGTCGGCCACCCGCTTTTCTATAGTGTAGCAAGAGTAACATACGTTATAGGGGTTCTGATGGGGGAGCGTACTCCTAATGTTTATGCAAACCCCATTGTATAATCGTTATGGAGGTAGACTATACTTGCTACTCTCTTCAGTAAGATTGCATTCTAACCAATTAATGCATAAAAAACTGGACTCTACTGATAAGACCACAGGGCTTGTAAAAATTGCTTTATTTTAATACTTCCTATAATCCCTAGTTTCAGGAAGCTAAAATGGAACAATCAACAACATGCAAATTGCATGCAAATTTAAAAATGCATACGTCTACCACAAGTTCAGGTACAATTTTCTGGCTAAGTATTACTTCACGAATCATTATTTTCCTGCACGTCAACAGCCTAATATTTAGTTCCTACATTAAAGACCAACGAATGTATGCAGAAAGTATTTTACTCTATTATAATGAGCCCTCAAAAATACGTTTCCGCACAAAAAGTCGTTGGTCGTTAGTGCCATACTACTTATACGTTCGGGAAACGTATGCATTTTGTGGGTCTTTGGTTTAGTGTTTAGACAATAATTAAAGAAATATACTGAGTTGATTGCTCTAGCTCTTATGTCTCATGATAAAGACATACCTCATTATTAAAAATGTCACTTCCGGAAATATTTGACAGCTGAGGGGGAGTGGCTGTAGTGCCACCATATTTAAATAGTAATTTAAAATACATTTTAAAATACATTTTTGTCCAGAACCATACACATATTATATATGTTTTGATTGGTGGAAATTACTCAATTTAAAAAATGAGAAAACAAAGACTACGACTTTTCACGTCCACTGCCCTTATGTTCAGATAGTGACAACATTTTTATGAACCCTCGTATGTAAACAAAATCGTATTTCCCAGTACTACGAGCAAACTTTCTCACTGAGTGCGTGAATCTCTCCAGGTCTTAGAACACTCGGACTCATACTACCCGATGACGAGAATGCTGTAGATTTCGCCATCCACCTTTCATGGCACTAGACTTTCTTCAACCAAGATTGGTCTGAGTGGCTCAGACAGTAGCTTTCTGAGCGCAAGATGACAGGTTCGATCGTTTCTCGCTCTTGGCATAATGGCATTTGAAGATTCTCAAATAAGCCACGATCGTGTCGGTAGATTTACCGGCACGAAAAAGATATTCTGTGGAACGCAGTTCCGACATCTCGGCATATACGATAACTGTAAAAGTAATTAGTAGGACGCAAAAGTATTATTATTATGATGATGATGATGATGATGATGATGATTATTATTATTATTATTATTATTATTATTATTATTTATTAAGGTCCTGGTGACAAATCACCCCTTCTGGGCACGTACTTGTACGCCAAGACCCATGACCACCTAACGACAGGAAAAGCTCTTAATAAGCAAGTAGAGAGAGGTTCAGTTTTCCGTAGCCCATTCTGTAACTCTGATAAAATTCTGTCTTTGAATTATTTTTCCCAAGACTTACCATGAAGATAAATTTACCCTCTATTGAACACCGAACTGCGTACTCTTAGACAATTAGAACTTTTACTACCGAGCTCGATAGCTGCAGTTGCTTAAGTGCGGCCAGTATCCAGTATTCGGGAGATCGTGGGTTCGAACCCCACAGTCGGCAGCCCTGAAAATGGTTTTCCGTGGTTTCCCATTTTCACACCCGGAAAATGCTGGGGCTGTACCTTAATTAAGGCCACTGCCGCTTCCTTCCCACTCCTAGCCACTTCCTGTCCCATCGTCCCCATAAGACCTATCTGTGTCGGTGCGACGTAAAGCAACTTGCAAAAAAAAAAAAAAAAAAAAACTTTTACTGCTGTCATTATGTACTGTTATAAGTTTTTGAACTGCAAAAGGAACCTTCTCTTTTTATTTCAAATATAGTCTACCCCGACTCTAAATTACACGCATTAATCTCAATCTCACTCTTAGAGCTGAAAGAGATAGTCGTTCATGGCAGCTGTAGGAAGCTAAAAAGGAGCAGGCTATAATAACTTTTATCAGATATCCTGTGAGGTCTTTTGGAAAAGAAAAGTATTAAAATAGCGAAATATCTTAAGGGTTCAAGTCTCCCAAGAATGATGGTATGGACACCGTAGGGTTCAGTCATCAACTTTTACTTTCAAAGGGTTGTATCAAATATAAAAACAATCTAATATAAATCTCCTGTTTGAACATGTAGAAGAAAACTGGAGAAGTGTCTTCAGAAGCTTCTGGTCTGAAATGGTATTAATCTAATTGATGGTCCCATATCTGAATCTGGAACCCAGGACATCCAAGGACACAAATATAATTATGAATATTTAGAAGATAGATTTCATGATTGAGCGTATGACACACTCTAGTAACGTTGTTTGAGAAACGCTCTGAGCAAGTAATTCTGATAATACTTAATTCTGACGGTTGTGATTTATAACAATTCTTTATACCATAAAGTTTGGTGAATTAAAAGTTTTGATCTTTATATTAAATTATTTTAAATTCATCTGCTCCATTCTTACGAACATGATCATTCATAGGTAAGCATATTCCAAACTGTTTCGCACAAAAACAAACATGCCTGATGTTATCAAGTAAAAATAAAAAGAAACATATCAAATATTCAACTCCAAAAAAGACCCAGCTCGATAGCTGCAGTCGCTTAAGTGCGGCCAGTATCCAGTATTCGGGAGATAGTAGGTTCAAACCCCACTGTCGGCAGCCCTGAATATGCTTTTCCGTGGTTTCCCATTTTTACACCAGGAAAATGCTGGAACTGTACCTTAATTAACGCCAAGGCTGCTCCCTTCCCATTCCTAGCACTTTCCCATCGTCGCCGTAAGACCTATCTGTGTCGGTGCGACGTAAAGCAACTTGCAAAAAAATAACTTTTGAAGTAAATAATAATATAAATGATTTGTTCACATATACACAGCTTTCAAACAGACTTTTTCTTGCTAGTGGCAGCATGTGCCTGGTATGAAAATGGGAAACCACGGAAAACCGTATTCAAGGCTGCCGACAGTGAAATTCGAACCCACTATCTTCCGGATGCAAGCTCACAGCCGCGCACCACTAACAGCACGGCCAACTCGCCCGATAACAGACTTTCTGACTAGTACATGATATGATATATTGTTTAATAAAATGATAACTTATGCACACTATGTTTAGTGGTTCCTGAAAATGGACATATTCGTTTCTACTTAATTGCTTCGCAGATGTCCTGAATAAGCCAGGAAAGTAAACTGGAATCAACCTCACTCCTCATTCGCCAAGTTCACTGACATCATAACTTCTATACCAGCTGATGGTGAAACTTCTGGGGTTCCAATCAGCCTTCAGGCTTAGGATACAACTAACAAATACCAGTATCTCAGTTTTTAACTTGTACGTGAGAGGAGTTTTGATACTCGTCTAATTCGAATTATTTAACTTCCTTCTTCACCATCCCTGATGTGATCTATCTCGAACAAATCTTTGTACAGTGTTCATAAAATGCTGGTTCACGATACACGGCCTCCCGCGTTAGTCACGACATTATCCCATTTATAGAGGCATGGCCTGACCTCCATTAAGTACCTGTATATAGACTCTGCTTCGAGCTGGTTATTGCTGGTTTTAAAGATCTATATGTTTTACTTACTTCTGAAACTGTGGCAATTATCCACAGCAATGGACGTATCTTATTTGAAAACCTCATGAACGTGATTTGTCTTAAAAATCGGAGTTAGAGTGAAGTAACAGAAACATAATTATAAATTTACCACAACACACTTCGTAGTTCTTTACCAATTGACCGTTTTTGGATAGGAAATATGTGGGAGATAGTGGGCTCAAACCCCTCTATCGGCATCCCTGAAGATACGTTTTCGTGGTTTCCCAGGTGAATGCTGGGACCGTACCTTAATTAAGGCCACGGTCTGCTTTTCCCAGTCCTAGTCCTGTCCCATCCCATCGACGCAATAAGACTTGTTTGAGAAGGTGCGAGGTAAAAACCAATAGGAAAGGAAATGTGTGTCATAGGCAGCACAATAGATTCCTCCACCATTCTTCTTCCTCTTCTTCCTCTTCTTCCTGGCCTCTTTCCAACAACATGGAGTCGGCAGTAAACGCCGCCACACACAGAAAGCTAAGCTACGCTATACTACGCAACCCACAGGAAAAAATCGCCCCAATGAAATTATTTAGACTGGCGCACACAGACTGCTATGCTAAGCTTCGCTAAGCTATGTTGTGCTGTCACGAATAAAAAGCTAAGTTAAACTATGCTAAGCAGTCGTTTAAAGGCCACCACAAAGAGAAATCTAAGCTAAGCTAAGCTACGCAACCCAACGGAAAAAAAAGTCGCTCCAATGAAGTTACAATGGAATGGCACACACAGACTGCTCTGCTAAGTTACGCTAACCTAAGCAATGCCAAGCTAAATTTTACACATCGCCAAGGAGGCGATTTTCATGGCTGTAGCTGGCTTCGCGCATGCGCACAATAACTTTTTTTATTTCCAGCGTCTAGCAAACGGTCGTTTTTTGCGTGTGGCTCTCGTGAATTACTTCGATACAGCAGCTATTCGAATTGTTTAACTTCCTTCTTCACCATCCCTGATGTGATCTATCTCGAACAGATTGTTTAAATTGTGTCTGTGCTTGTTAATTATCATGGAAGGCAGACCAATGACAAAAGAGTAATAGAAGAAACATAAAAATGCACTTGTCTGTCAAATTATTAAGGAGATATCCTCAATAATAGAGAGAAGTTAATGAAGCTATTCTTGTTAGACGAAAGTGATTCTCAATTCTTTATCATTTCTATGCAATGCTTGAATCGAATGATGGAATTCACCATGAATTATTCTATCTCCAATTTCACGGAATCTTCTCCTCTTTCTGTTTCTTTCTCTTTCTTCATCTTCCATTACAGCGACCAATAAAGTCTCCTCTGCCGGGCTGAGTGGCTCAGACGGTTGAGGCGCTGGCCTTCTGACCCAACTTGGCAGGTTCGATCCTGGCTCAGTCCGGTGGTATTTGAAGGTGTTCAAATATGTCAACCTCCTGTCGGTAGATTTACTGGCACGTAAAAGAACTCCTGTGGGACTAAATTCCGGCACGTCGGGGTCTCCAAAAACCGTAAACAAGTAGTTAGTGGGACGTAAAGCCAATAACATTTTTATTATTAAAGTTTCCTCTTCAATTAATCCGCAATTTTTAAACGGTTGCCTAGCATAGTTTAGCTTAGCTTTTTGACACAGCACAACATAGCTTCGCATTGCTTATCGGCGTAGTTTAAAGTAGCTTATCTTAGCTTTCTGTGTGTGTCGGTCTTAATGTGCATGAAGCTCAGCTTTACGGCCGAACTCTGTGTCCAGTGATCGTTTGTTCGGTTTTCTTTGTTTGTTTGTGATGGTTTGTAGTGTGATGGATTGTATGCAAATGAAGATGGGGGAATTAACAAAACATGGTAGAAATCGATGACGCGGCCCGGAATCCAACCCAGCACCCTATAGGCAACCCTGAATATAGTTTACCCTGGTTTCCCATTTTCACACCAGGCAAATGCTGGTACTGAACCTTAATTAAGGCCACGGCCGATTACTTCCAACTCCTACCGCTTTCCCGTCCCTTCGTCGCCATAAGACCTATCTGTGTTGGTGCGACGTACAGCAACTTGTCAAAAAAACGCACACCACTCACAACACTATCCTTCACTATAATAACACGCAGTTTCGTATACACGGCAGATGCCGCCCACCCTAGTCGGAGGGTCTTCCTTACAAGTACGGCATCCGGCTAGAAATAGCCACACGAAATTATTATTATTGTCATTGTGAATATTAATAAATTGATTCGATGTTTGCTTGGGCCAGATGGCTTCTCACAAGTCCTCCTGAGGCAAATGGACCCCGCTGAGACAGCCAAAAGCGAAGTCGCGGAGGAATAAAAGGTTACCTCTGCACTAGGTGGAATGGACTGGTTAACTCTACGCTCGGCTTGCTTTGCCCCCAGGAATTGATCTGGTACTCATTTCTGGTGTAGGCTGCGTGAATCCCTAGACCATGTACCTCGCTTCTCAATTCTTCGACTTCCTGACGCGGAAACGAACTGGCATTCTTCAAGATGAGCCGAACATCCCTTTACCGCCTCAGCTAACACACACACACACACACATCTCCCCGTTTGAGACAGTCAGTTCTCTTAAATTGCTCGCAGAATTTCAACTGAGATGTTCCGAACAGCAGGTGGCTAATTTTTGTTTTCTTTTTTTGCTACTTGCTTTACGTCGCACCGACACAGAAGTCTTATGGCGACGGTGGGACAGGAAAGGTCTAGGAATGGGAATAAAGCGGCCACGGCCTTAATGAAGGTACAGCCCAGGCATTTGCCTGGCGTGAAAATGGGAAACCACGGAAAACCATCTTCAGGGCTGCCGACAGTGGGGTTCGAACCCACTGTCTCCCGAATACTGGATAATGGCCGCAATTAAGCGACTGCAGCTATCGAACTCGGTGGTGGCTAAATTAACCACTAGGCTGGGTATTCAATCTTTAAGTTACACAGGGCTGGTTTATTCACTGTTGTACGTAATAAGGTCACAATATTTTCATCATCAGCAGACTGCACTGGTGTTGAAAGGTATCCAACTGATAACTCGTGTTAAGATGATCTACTCATTTTTGTTGCCAACCTTTTTGACAATCGATTAATTGTCCTTCTTTTCTCAAAATAGCGAGTTTGATCCCGGTCGGAGGAATTGAAGAAGTTTTAATGAGACAACTTATCGCACTGGGCTGAGTGGGGATAAAGACCACTCTGTTAACCATTTAGAGGTGGGGTTGAAGTCGCTGGATGTTATCTTCACTGCAGTCTTCCAAGCAGGCTGGCGAGATTTAAGGCGTGTACATTTCTGTCTGATATCCTCATGAACAGACAGATGTTCATTCTTCAGCATTCTGGTCCATAGCTGAAAAAGGGCCTTCTGTCTTCTGATATGTGGAGGTAGTATATTGCTGAGAACCGGTAACCATTGGGTCGGTGTAGCACGAAGTGTACCAGTTATGATCCGCATGGTTTGACGAAGTTGTGAATCTACTAGCTGTGTGTGAGCACTGTTAAGCCAGACACCAGAGCAGTATTCTGCTGCAGAACAGACCAAGGCCAGAGATGTTGTCCTTAATGTGTTGCCACCCGCTCCCAAAGAAGTTCCAGCCAGTCGTTGGAAAATGTTATTACGGGCAATAGTGGATATTAATAACCCATCGACAAAGCTGCCAGGCTTCGATCTGCCACGCTGCACCTGGAGTAGACTAAATCGCATGAGATGTGGAGTAGGTCGAACAGCATCTACTTTACACACATGGGGCTGGTCAGTTTCTCCATACTGTGATTGTGGGGAGGTTCGACAAACAATGAAACATGTAGTGCAGGAATGTCCATTCCATGCTTTCACTGGCACCATGGAAGACCTCAACTCAGTAACACCTGAAGCAGTGAAGTGGGTGGCGGGTTTGGACATTCACATTTAGTGAGATGTACATCAATTGCGCTCAATGTGTATATATGAACTGGCAGAGTTGATAGGTGGATAGTGTTGTAAATATATTGTGTTTTCTTGTTGTTCTTTCGAACTTTGTAAATTGCTTTCTTTGACTGTATAGATATAATTTGTAATTACTTAGTACTCATCTTGCACTGGTTGTGTAAATAGTTTATAGGTTGTCATTTTTCATCATACGCCAAATGAAATAAATAAGCTGGACTGAGTAGCTCATATGATACAGCGCTGCCCTTCTGAAAGTTGACAGGTTCGATCCTGGCATAGTCCGTTGGTATTTGAACGTGATCAAGTACTGGTACGTAAAACAACTCCTGCGGGACAAAATTCCGGCACCTCGCCGTCTTCCAAAACCGTAGAAGTAGTGAGTGGGACATAAAACATATTCTACCCCATCTGCGTCCAAGTCGGAGAGAAGATAATCCCGGTAGCATCTCAGGGGGAAACATTTCAGCAATATTTATTTGTCGTAGGTTCCGAGAAAAAACGCCTTTCAGTCTTCTCTAGATATCACTCAATAAATCACATTCCTGGCGGTGGACGTCTCCATTCGACATTCAGTGGCAACAACTCTCAACGCAAATTAATATGTAACCTTAGCTCTACATATGTCTTATCCTAATCCTACATAAATAATGAATCCAATTTAATATTTATACTAATTTATCAGCATGATAATCTGAAGAAAAGTTTTAAAAATATTGATAAATACGAGAAAAGAACAATGTGCTTTATTACGAAGTCAATCTCGAGTAATCATACGTGAAATAATATTTCTTATTTACAATTTTTCTTTCTGGCGATGACTCGTAATTGAAATGGGATTTTTTAAGATATCAACTGGTCCTTCCAACACTGAATTTCATGACACTCAAATACATAAAACCAGCTTGTAGCATCTAAATCACAAATCGACTCCTCTGTCGGGAAAAGTTAAGTTTAACGACATGAGTAAGATGCCCTACTGAAAATATAATTCATGTAGTTTGGTTAGTTTTCATCTAACTTCACTCATATTTGATCATCCTGACATTCCTACATAAAACCTTCATCTTTATTTTCTTTATTATATGGGAATTTTCATCATTGGAGCCCTATCATATCCAATTTTATCGTATGGACCTTTATATTTCACATAATACTATCTGGGATTCTTATTATGACTTTATTTTATTTGTGAGATTCGAGATGTTTGATAAGTTTCTTTAACATAGCCAAGAATTGTTGCCACACCTTCAAAATGTTGCTAGAAATGAAATATTATTTCTCCTATATATTAAAGTTCATGAGTGATATTAGCACAAGTAAACAAACTAAATCTACCTTTCATTAATCATCAACTGGCATAATGAAAGAAATATGTGCCAATATATCATATATTATTCCACAGTCAATCATAGACTAACCTCATTACATATTCAGCATTGAGTTAGCTCGTGATTTCAATCTACAGATCGTTTGGGAAGGAAATACACTAAACACGTCGATTACTCTTACTACATATCCTTACATATTCACCAATTATGTACGCGGAGGCTACCAGCTACTCACAATACGTCACTATGTGTTTCAAATTGGCATAACATCAGCTGTTCTCTTACTAATACACTCTTCTCAACATGAGCCTAACCCTATAATAGTTACTCAACTCGATCCTCTATCGGTATATCATATAACTTCGCAATATCTTCTTCTTACATACAATCTCTCGAAACATGAACACTTAAATTTCAATATTTCCACTAATGCATAATTCGAATATGACTCTTCGTAGTCATCATTCTCCTCATTTCATTAATCTTCTTCTTAACCTCTCATTTGTTACAATATCAATCTCCTTCGACGATATTGCTTCTGCGATACTCATATAATTCAGGTAGGATCCAACTCTTCCTTTAATTCTTATAGGCGTGGTCATGTTTGCAAATATAATTGCCTCCTTGAGCTCCTCTATATCTCATATAACATGCATTCTCCCCAATACTTGCTGAATCATAACTGAATAGCCTTTTCAAGTAGATTGGTATCAAATATCGATATGTAATACACTCGCTATAAGTATCAACATAACCATATCACTTGCCATGTCAGTATACATATCAATTAACATAAATGATATTCATGGTTTTGATGACCAAGATATGCTACTGTTGGTCAGGATTTGGCACATAGAATAAATCTGACCGAGAATTTTGTTGAAAGAAAATATTTCTACCTAATGATATAAATACCTTTAAATAAGAAACTTATCTCGTATCTTGTCACTCCTCCGAAACTGCCTCCTTCTTCGCAGATGTTGCATGTGTTCCATGCGGCCGGTCACTACCTCTCCGGACGTCATCTCTGGTCCCAATGCATTGATGTTGCTGTGCCTCGTTATGACATCCTGGGCAATCTACTCCCACAGCTTAGGCTAACTCCATGGTGTTACAGTTGTTCATGAAAGTAAAAATCAATATTGGATTGACATAATCCATATTTAAATTGCTCATTTATTACTGGTGCTACTTGAAACTTCGTATCTATAAATACCTGGATACAGCTTCTTGTTATTAAATATAACTTTCCCGGCTAATATGAGTTTCTATTGCTAATCCAAATTCTCTTCTATGTACTTAATTGCCTGAAGTACGAAATTTTGCCCTCTCGCTTCTTCTCTACAGCGGTCTCAACATCTCCTCCATCCGGTATTTTAATTTGAAAATATCGGATCTTTCTCGTATTTTAATTTTGTTCCTATGCTATATAGCACGCAATTCCTCTTCAATCTTATGTTTAAATAGCTCTTTTGATACGCAGTGGCGACAGATTCAGCCTTTCCTTCTTCTCAGATGTTTCTCGCAATGTAACTTTTTCTCTCCGTAAAAATGAAATACGACTCAAATGTTTTTTTAGAACAATATTTGTTCCATCTCAACGTTCTTATACATGGCCCTTGCAATTCCATGCCTTCTATATTTAAGTTGATCTGAGTTTCGGTGACTTTTCATATATTTATTCTGCCTGAAGTTACCGTCCGCCATCTGGACTGTAGCGTAATGGTGCAATATTATTATTATTATTATTATTATTATTATTATTATTATTATTATTATTATTATTATTATTATTATTATTATTATTACAAGTTATCGTTAGCTTCCGACACGTCAGAGAACTCTGTCCGACAAAATTCAGACATCTCGGTGTCTCGTAAATTATAGATAAATGAAGGTACGTTGAACAATTCTTGCTCCACCACTTTTTCTTTCACCCTGGTACGGTTGCGGGTGCAAATAGTGCCGCATATGTGGATATGGTCCTGTTTCACGGACGAGTGCTCTTCCTTACGCCAACCCTATGTGGAGAGATGTATTCACTCTTGGTGAGTGTTGTGCATATAATGAGGAGTTTATAGACAAGCAGTCCCCGAGTAAGATGAATTAACCAGATATGGTTAAAATTGAAGCCGGCACACTCTGAAGTGAAGGTTTCGACGCTTTCAAAGAGCCAGATGGACGTTGAACAATTATTATTATTATTATTATTATTATTATTATTATTATTATTATTATTATTATTATTATTATTATATTAAGCTAATTCACTGTGTATCCAGAATTTTGCTGCTAAGATCTGGTGAGAACGGCCGTAACCCATTCCGGGTCAGTTTACCAGCACTGAATATCACCACGCTCGTAAAGGACGTTCATTGAGACCAGAATGGCTTTGTTCGTTTAAGCACTAGCCAGACATTCAAGAGATAAATGGGCTCAAATTCTACCGTTCTTTTAGTCTACCTCCCAAAAGAATATCATAGAATGATATGCGTCTCAATCTTCAAAAATATCTGGAAAGCGATCCTCAAATCCCCAGCATTGACGGCTAGAATTTGCAATACCTTCGATTTCTATCACAGGAAAATGGTAGGTAATATCTTATTTCTTCCCTTCTCCCCAATGAAATACAGGGGGCCTGATGAACACTAACTGAGCACACACGTCAAGTAAGTGTAATATAACAAAGAGACTAAAGAGCACTATTCACGATGTTCCGAGTGCCTGAAATTGAAGCGAAGGCAAGTGTAGCATCCAAAGCAAGTGTGATTTTTAAGTAAAAAGTTGTGCCAGTGGTTCTGACTCCACATAAAACTGTACATACCATGGCTACTATCACGAAATCAGCAGTCGCGTAAAACTGAAATGTTTGTTCTATTTATTCGTGTCAGAAGTACAAAATATAAAACATGAAAACATTAAAAAAAGAAGCATGAAATTGACACAAGTATACAAATATGTGTCTATCAAGTGACTTCAAACAGTTCCCGCCCAAAACTTAGCCACTTCGAGAGCACTTGAATTAGCTTAAGTCGAATCACTCATTGTACGCCTGGACGGGCACAGCCGACAACATAAGAGATATTGTGCTGTCTGAAATTCGCCACAATCACATAGAACTGTTTGGGTCGGAAAATGCCACTTATATAAGTTGTCCCTTGTTCTTGCAATTTCAGCTCGCAGTCTGTTCAGGGACTTCCAGATTATTTAACGGGAGAGTAATATCCGTATGGGTAAATATTTTCACTATAATTTTCCTTTATAATTTTTATTTTCCTCTTTTTCCCCCTTTATACTTTGTATTTTTCCCCGACAAGCTAACACAAAATGGCATGCGTCTCAATCTTCAAAAGTATATCCGGAAAGCGGTCCTCAAACCATCAGCATCGACGGCCAGAATTGGAAGAAAACCACGGAATTCAACTACCTTGGACCTCTAAGTAAGCCGGGTATCCACTTTGCACGCTGCCGCGCGAGCCACTAGTGTTCGTTGTTTTGCCTCGCAAAGTGGATATCATATTGCCGCGCGTCCAGCTAAATCGGAGCGGTTTTTGTCCCGCAGCAAAGAGATTTGTCCGCCTCTGTGGTGTAGTGGTTAGTGTGATTAGCTGCCACCCTCCGGAGGCCTGGGTTCGATTCCCGTGGTACGAGAGCTGGAACGGGGTACACTCAGCCTCGGTAGGTCAACTGAGTAGAGGTGGGCTCGATTCCCATCTCAGTCGTTATGGAAGTGGTTTTCCGTGGTTTCCCACTTCTCCTCCAGGAAAATGCCGGGGTGGTACGTAACATAAGGCCACGGCCGCTTCCTTCCCTCTTCCTTTTCTATCCCTTCCAATCTTCCCATCCCCCCGCAAGGCCACTGTTCAACATATCAGGTGAGGCCGCCTGGGCGAGGTATTGGTTATCCTCCCCAGTTGTATCCCCGACCCAAAGTCTGAAGCTCCAGGACACTACCCTTGAGGCGGTAGAGGTGGGATCCCTCGCTGAGTCCGAGGGAAAAGCCAATCCTGGAAGGTAAACAGACAAAGAAGAAGAAGAAGAAGAAGAAGCAAAGAGATTTCAGTGTGCGGTGTTTTCGCACGATGGGTACGGGGTCTCGCTCCATGGCTAAATGATTAGCATGCTGACCTTTGTTCCAAGGGGTCCCGGGTTCGATTTCAGGCCGAGTCGAGGAGTGTAACTTACATTAGCTAATTCCTCTGGTTTGAGGACTGGGTATTTGTGCCACCTTCAGTATTAACATTCATCTTAGGTAGGGCACCATCTTCATAGACGCGCAGCTCGCCTATGCGGCGTCAACTCGAAGGACTTGCACCAGGCCTCGCCGGAGGCCACACGCGATTAATTAATTAAAAGTAGATACGAGCTTCCAGGTGATTGTCCCGCGGCAAAAATGGGGACTGAGAACTGTCTAGCTCTAATATGACTTCATCAATCTGAAGAATTCTTGTGGAATCCTAAGTGATCATTCTTTCAGTGCCTCGATGATAGCATCGCAAAGCTTCATGATATACTTTGTTTGGATACCTGGAACAAGGTATTGCAGGCTCGTGTAGGAGATTACAGTTGCTAATAATCTCAAAGTTCTTCGAACTTTACCGCCCTAGAGACACACATGAGAGTCAATGCATCATGGCTCAAGTAGAGACTGAACTGACAAGTTCTCTGTCACAGGATGATGTCTGAACATCTGGAGAAAAATATTTATAAAATAGTAGCTTTGTATGGGATAGAATGACGAGCTTTGACGAGCAGAGACGGACGGGCCCTTTAATCGATGGAGATGAAAATGCTGCGATGGCGCCTTTTATTGACTCACATCGACCGTTCAACAAATGACAACGTACATGAAAGGCTTAATGTAGCTCCAATTCTGGAGAAAGAAAGAGAAGCTTGATTTCAGTGGCAAGCTCGCATCACAAGAAGAGACGACGATTCTGCGATCAAAACAGCACTCCAACTCGATTCTAGAGGATGTCAGCTACATGATTGAAGACTAAAGAGGTGGATGGATATAATTAAGGATAATGTGAACGATGTGGATCTCAACCCCGAAGACGTCCACAACAGAGCCCTGTGGAAGAGACGTAGCAGAACAGCAGACCCCGTGTAATGGGACAAATGCTATGAAAGAATAAGTAGTAGTTGTAGTAGTCTGTACATTCCTCATTAATGAGATAAATAAGAATTAAGTTTCTCCACTACTTCGATAGTTATGTGTGTAAATTCCATATACGTCACTTGCTACCCCCCACTCTGTCATACATAATTGCTCATATTCAGTAATAATGAATTTCTTCTCGCTTAAGAACCACCTAACCATCCCTTTGCCTCAGAAGTAAGAGCATCTTTGCTGTCATTACTAACCTTATTTTCGTTATGTTCGTCTGTTCTAAAACCTCCCCCTATGACTCACTGCTTAAGGAATGTATGGCTTCATTTAGCGACTCCGATTGCTTTGCCTTCGGTGGCCGAACTCTGTAGTTTGAATACTAGATTCAAGGGGGAAGAGGACACTCATACAATTATGATCAGACCGATCCATGACTTAAATCCAGCGAACCGATAATAACAATATACGTGCTCTACCGTGTGTAGAAAACATTACAGCACATCCTCCAAATTCAATCAACGATATTTTTTCACAGAGAAAATTTATAATAATTTATTTCGTAGGAAATGAGGGTTTGCCTTAAACGTTAGAAATCTCTGCTCACATTATTTCTCACAGACTCTTTGTTTAGTACAATAGCTACTTCTAACTTAGTGTAAGTTGATCCGTACCTATTTCCGTGACAGGTACTACAGAGATAATAAGTGACAAGTTTTTCTATAATAATAATAATAATAATAATAATAATAATAATAATAATAATAATAATAATAATCTTCTGTGAGCTTGAAATTGGGAGATGGTAGGTTCGAATCCAATCTTCTTCTGCTCTTAAGATCGTTTTTCGTGGTTTCCCATTTTCATACCAGGCAAATGCTGGGGTTGTACTTTAATGAAGGCCGCGGCCACTACCTTCCCAATCCTAGCCCTTTCCCATACATACATCCATCGCCACCGAAAATCTTCGATGTGTTAGTGCGACGTTAAACAAGTAGTAAATCAATTATATTGGTTTCTCGTCCCACTTACTACTGTTACAGTTTTGGAGACGCTGAAGTGCTGGGATTTTATCCCACAGCAGTTTTTTACCTGCCATTAAATTTACCAACACAAGTTTTGTGTATCTGAGCACCTTGACATACCACTGGACTGAGCCGCGATCAAACCCGCCAACTTGGGGTCAGAAGACGAGCGTTCAACCGTATGAGCTACTCAACCCGACCACATTTTTCTTCTATTACTTTTAATTTTCCTACTAGCGTTCGCACGAGAGCAGTTCTGAATTTATAGTGTTAGTCCTTACGATTTCCTTGTAGACGACATTTGTTTTTCTCTTGATGCATGTACATAGCTCACTGCGCCGTTTTCTCCAAGGCTCTTTTGGCAGCCTGTCTGTTAGCTCGCTGCTCTTTCTCCTTACGATATTTAAACCATTCCTGCACTTTCACAAAAACGACAACTATACATGTACCTAAAAGATATTTCTATCGTAATAAGGTTATTGAGACGAATAAACAGCTTATTTTAATAACAATTGCGTAATTCATTTCAAAACATGATTTCAAATTTCAAGTTGTTTTTGCTACAACAACAGCAGTATAACAAACACTGTTACTGGTAAGTATGTACCGTTGTGGACGTTTGTGTACACAGTTCTGTTCTCCACAATCCTTCGACACATACTTGACGTCTAGCGTTGACTGTTTAGGCAGCGTGGGCCTACAAAGCGCTCGAATGGCCAATTTTTTTTTCATTTCCTTCACTAAAATCATCACTGCTCTAATTTTTCGTCCACTTGTACCTTCCTTGCTCAACGCTCTATACAATGGCGGAAACCACATCAAAATCTGTTTGGTGGTTCTCGAGATTATCTCGCACGAACCGGGGACTCTATGTTATAGACTATGTCGTTATTGAATAACCCCTCATTTCTAATCCTCTAGAAAGTGTCCACCATGCCCCGCTAGCCGTCATGTTCTCATTTCTCAAAAAATAATGAGTTGACAATTGAGAAACGAATTGATTTGTGTTGTCAACTGAGTAGAATTAAGTATTAACGTATATTTACTGTACACGTCTTTGTTTCCTTTCAGTGAAGTAGCAAAACAGAGATTGAAACTAAACTATTATTTATTTTTTGTGCTGTATAAAGATCCTTATTTACGAAATCTTTCGTAGAACGCTAAAAGTATGAATCATTTTGACGTAAGTTTGTGATCGCGTTTGTTATTATCAGTACTGCACACATTTCGACTGAGAGTGGGTATAAAATTGTAAAGAAATTCTCCAACACACCTCCGAATATCCCTGGAAAACAAGCGCATGAGATGATTGCTTATGATTGCTGATTTTCTGCGAGCAGCTTAAGCTTTATTCAAGAGTATAGCGACGAGTCTTCTCCCTAACGGAATCAGGGAAGTAGAATGTCCGCTTGCGCCTTGATTATTTGCCTGTTGGTCTCAAACAGGCCGCCTCCTTACCTTCCTTGATCCTATTAGCGTCCCGCTAAGAGCATTAGCCGCAGCAAGCTGGAACTCATCAGAGCTACATAGAGTGGTGCTTTTCCTGCTGGAAAATCTTCATGGAACGGTGTGAACAAAAACATATGTCGCTTTAGGCTACCGTATTCTTTACTTCTGGATCATCCTATGTTATGGTCGTATGGTGATGTCTATGTTCTCAATGAATGAGAGTGACTCTGAACGTTCAGCAATAACAGAAGGAGGATTTATTACCGTATCATTTTGATGCAGTACGAAACTTTTAATTTCATCTTTGTTATGTTGTACTGCAGATGCAACTTTTTCAATTTTAAAATCTTCTGGCTGATCTAGATATAAGTTGTATCCTTATAACCGGATCTCAGGAATTCTCTTGCTCAAATTGTTCCCATCATAACCCCATTTTGAATTCACTAACAAATAAAGCTTATTGAAGTTATCAGTAGTTTCGAACTCGGCAACTCTTACTAAAGATTATCCATAAATCGTGAACTTAATTTGAAGTCTCATTTCAAGACGCGAAGAGCTTCAGCAGATATAACTCAACCAATCGAATCTTTGTAATTAACTTTGTCCCCTTCGCTCTTTTGTCTTATTCCTTCAGTTCCCTGTCTTATCTCCCCTTTCCATCCCAATCTGTCTAATGCAATCAGACGTTGTTCCTTCTAATGATTTCTCTATCGCTCAATGAGGTCCTCCACTCCTTGTAATTACGGCTCAATATAAAGACGATCTTATAAATATTCCTCCCCCCTCCCCCTTCAAGTCACTATATGTGCCTTATCATATACTTACTGATCTACGTCTTTGATACACTGACTGACAGAGCAAATGCAACACCAAGAAGGAGTGGTCAGAACTTCATGCCAATTGCAGGGTAGACTGACGTCACTGAGGTATGCTCATAATGAAATTGCGCCGCTGTGCTGCGCACGTAGCGAACGATAAATGGGACACGGCGTTGGCGAATGGCCCACTTCGTACCGTGATTTCTCAGCCGACAGTCTTTGTAGAACGTGTTGTCGTGTGCCACAGGACACGTGTATAGCTAAGAATGCCAGGCCGCCGTCAACGGAGGCATTTCCAGCAGACAGACGACTTTACGAGGGGTATGGTGATCGGGCTGAGAAGGGCAGGTTGGTCGCTTCGTCAAATCGCAGCCGATACCCATAGGGATGTGTCCACGGTGCAGCGCCTGTGGCGAAGATGGTTGGCGCAGGGACATGTGGCACGTGCGAGGGGTCCAGGCGCAGCCCGAGTGACGTCAGCACGCGAGGATCGGCGCATCCGCCGCCAAGCGGTGGCAGCCCCGCACGCCACGTCAACCGCCATTCTTCAGCATGTGCAAGACACCCTGGCTGTTCCAATATCGACCAGAACAATTTCCCGTCGATTGGTTGAAGGAGGCCTGCACTCCCGGCGTCCGCTCAGAAGACTACCATTGACTCCACAGCATAGACGTGCACGCCTGGCATGGTGCCGGGCTAGAGCGACTTGGATGAGGGAATGGCGGAACGTCGTGTTCTCCGATGAGTCACGCTTCTGTTCTGTCAGTGATAGTCACCGCAGACGAGTGTGGCGTCGGCGTGGAGAAAGGTCAAATCCGGCAGTAACTGTGGAGTGCCCTACCGCTAGACAACGCGGCATCATGGTTTGGGGCGCTATTGCGTATGATTCCACGTCACCTCTAGTGCGTATTCAAGGCACGTTAAATGCCCACCGCTACGTGCAGCATGTGCTGCGGCCGGTGGCACTCCCGTACCTTCAGGGGCTGCCCAATGCTCTGTTTCAGCAGGATAATGCCCGCCCACACACTGCTCGCATCTCCCAATAGGCTCTACGAGGTGTACAGATGCTTCCGTGGCCAGCGTACTCTCCGGATCTCTCACCAATCGAACACGTGTGGGATCTCATTGGACGCCGTTTGCAAACTCTGCCCCAGCCTCGTACGGACGACCAACTGTGGCAAATGGTTGACAGAGAATGGAGAACCATCCCTCAGGACACCATCCGCACTCTTATTGACTCTGTACCTCGACGTGTTTCTGCGTGCATCGCCGCTCGCGGTGGTCCTACATCCTACTGAGTCGATGCCGTGCGCATTGTGTAACCTGCATATCGGTTTGAATTAAACATCAATTATTCATCCGTGCCGTCTCTGTTTTTCCCCAACTTTCATCCCTTTCGAACCACTCCTCCTTGGTGTTGCATTGTCACTGTCAGTCAGTGTATTTTGCACCATGTGCATTTGCTAGCAGGTACTAACTGTTCTTGAAACGTTGAGTGACTTACTTGACTTATTTCCTTTATTTCCAGGTGGAACATAGGGCCTCGACGAAATTTCTCCAGCCTATTCTATCTGCCGCCAATGCTTTCACCTCCCTCCATGTCTTGTTAACTCCAGCAATCTCCTTGTCTATGGCTCTCTTCCAGGTAATCCTCGGTCTGCCTTGTCTGCGACAGCCTTGTGGATTCCAACTCACCTGCCTTGTGATACTTACTTGTGGTCTTCTCAGGGTGTGCCCAATCCATCTCCATTTTCTTCTCATTATCTGTTCCTGTATGGGACTTTGACTTGTGGCCTCCCAAAGGTCTTTATTTGAGATGGTTTTTGGCCACCATATTCTCATAATATACCTCAAACACCGATTTATAAAAGTCTGTAACCTTGTGGTAATGTCTTTGATCACTTTCCAGCTCTCACTTCCATACAGTAACACAGATTTAACATTTGAGTTGAATATCCTTAGCTTCGTTTTTATACGAATGTGAGAGGATCTCCATATTGGTCGTAACTGTGCAAAAGCTCCTTTGGCTTTATTTATACGACTCACCACCTCTCTAAAAGCACCTCCATCCTGGCTTACCATGGTTCCTAAGTAGCAAAATTCCTCTAACCTTTCTATAATCATTCAATCTAGAGTCAAGCTACAATTGTTACGATGGTTTATGCGTATTTCTTTAGTCTTTTTGTTATGAATCTTTAATCCAACTTTAGCTTCTATTTCTAAGTCATTCAGTTTGATTTCCATGTCCCGAAAACATTCTGCAAGAAGACAGAGATCATCCACATAATCCAGTTCTTCCAATCGACTATTTAATCCCCACTGAATGCCACGCTTTCTATTCGTTACCTCTCTCAGCATACAATCCAGTGTCATGATAAACAAGATTGGCGACAGTAGGCATCTTTATCTTACTCCAGATTTTACAGCAAAAGGTTCAGACATCTTCCCTTTATGTTCTACTTGACAAGTATATCCATCATACATTGCCTGTGTACGACGGACTATCTTTTGTGGAATTCCGAACTTTTCCACAGCCTTCCACATTTTCCTCCGGTTGACAGAATCAAACGCCTTTTCAAAATCAATGAAAAGTATATACAGAGATGTCTGATACTCAGCAAATTGTTCAACGGCTATGCTTATTCTGTTCAGTATGACTTTTGACATCACTTTTCCCCAGTATGAGAGCAACGTTATTCCCCTCGAGTTATTGCAATCTGAGAGGTCACCCTTCTTTGGTGTCTTGATGAGGACACCCTTCTTCCACTCCTCAGGAAGGTGTTCTTCGTTCCATCTTAGTGTTAGAAGTGGCTCCATAATTTCCGCTGTAAATCTGGATCTACCTTTAGGGCTTCCGGGATAATGTTATATACACCTGGTGCTTTGCCACTCTTCATTTGTTTCACTGCTTGTGCAATCTCTTGTCGTGTTGGTGGTTCTACCGAAATGTCTGGATTCTCCAAAATGGTTTCAACTTCTTCAGTTCTCGATTCCTCACCAAGATTATTGAGTACCTCCATGAAGTGATGTCTCCATCTTTTCAATGGTTGTGTCTCAGTTGTCAGGGCTACTCCGTTTGCATCTCTGACTGGTTTCTGCCCTGAAAAGTTCTTCCTAGAAATCTTTCTCGTAATGTCATATACTTCTTTGCTGTTGCCGACTCTTGCTGCTTGCTCTGCTTGTCTCGCCAGTTGGTCTGTAAACACTTGTTTATCTCTCCTCACTTTCTTCTAAACCTCCTTGTTGGCCTCCCTGTATTTTTCCATTGCTACTGCTTTCTGGTTTCTTGTTCTATTGGAGTTGACAAGTGCCTTACACTCTCTTCGCTTTTGGATTGATTCCCAAGTGTCATCTGATATCCATTCTTTCCTCCCTGGCTCTATGTAGGCCACTATCTCGTCACATGTGTCATGAAAGAGTTCCTTGACTGTATTCCATTTGGCATTTATATCTTCATCTGGTTGTTCGGCGAGGGCTTCGAACCTGTTCTTCAAATGTATCTTAAATTCATTTTGCACTTCAAGTTTCCCACCGGAGTTAAAACGTTTCATTCGTACTGCTGCCTGTTTTACTGGTGCTGCCACCTTCAATCTAATATCAGCAATCTTAAGGTGATGGTCGCCCCCTACATCTGCTCCACGTTTATTCCTCACATCCAAGAGTGAATGTCTCCATCTTTTACTTATTGCCAAGTGATCAATTTGGTTTTCTGTCCGGAGATCAGGTGACACCCATGAGATCTTGTGGCAGTTCTTATGTGGAAACAATGATCCACCTATAACCAATCCAAAAATTACTGCATAGGTCTATGAATCTCTGGCAATTATTATTTTCTTCTCCTATTCCGTGTCTACCCATGATGATTTATCTTCCTTCATTTTCATTACCAATTTTTGCATTTAGATCTCCCATCAATACCACAATGTCCTTTTTTATCCCTGCCAGTGTTGATGTCAGCCTATCATAAAACTCCTCCTTCTCTTCCTCTTCTGCTACCTCTGTTGGCGCATAACACTGTACTATGGTCACAGGTCTAACTTTGGTTCTTATTCGTACAGTAATTATCCTGTGTGATACAGGGGTCCATTCCATTATGCTATTTTTTGCTTTCATTGTGAGCAAGACACCCACTCCACTTGAATGCCGATCATTTCCTTCTATTCCAGAGTAAATGAAGACACATCCCTCTTCTGTCCTCACCTCTCCGTAGTCTGTCCATCTTGTTTCACCCAACCCAAGTATCTCCAGTTCATATCTCTTCATTTCTGCCATTACTTCTCTGTCTGCCAGTTTCATACATAGTTTTCGCATTCCAGAATCCGATTCGTGTCCTGTATTTCATTGCAAAAGTCATCTCCATAAAATGCATCCGGTATAAATCTCTTCTGGTTTCTGTAATGAGTTTAATTCAGGTGTGCGAGTGATTAGCCCACAGCACGCTAAGTCCAGTGGAGGGGCTGCCTCCTGTCTGCGCTAGACCGCAGGATTTTTCTTTAGGGGTTATCTCCCTTAGCCTCTTTACCACAAGGCAGTGGTTTCTTCTTAATTTATCCCCAAGAAGAAGGGTTGCCTCATCCGCCAGCTTCGCCGTACCAAAGGACCCCTTCTCCGCCGTTGCTGCCGTTCAGGTCTTCACCAGACCCCCGTTAGCCGTCACATTTCAGGGTTCCTGTAGGGCCTTCACAGCTGCCGTAGCGGTCATGAGGCACACACAGTCCCCTCTGTACATCACCCCTACAGGCAGTCCCATACTTCATGCCGTTGCCCACCTCCCAAATAGCAAATAGAAAAAACAAATTTTATTTTTATTATTATTATTATTATTATTATTATTTTGCTAGTTGTTTTACGTCGCACCGACACAGATAGGTCTTATGGCGACGATGGGATAGGAAAGGCCTAGGAGTTGGAAGTAAGCGTCCGTGGCCTTAATTAAGGTACAGCCCCAGCATTTGCCTAGTATGAAAATGGGAAACCACGGAAAACCATCTTCAGGGCTACCGACAATGGGATTCGAACCCACTATCTCCCGGATGCAAGCTCACAGCCGCGCGCCGCTAACCGCACGGCCAACTCGCCCGGTATTATTATTATTATTATTATTATTATTATTATTATTATTATTATTATTATTATTATTATTATTATTATCTAAAGTACGGGATAAAACTTCTCAAAGGTCTTTTTATGTTTTGTAATAAAACGGATGTGCTCAGAGATTCACAATCTGATGAACGAAAAGGTCAATCCGTAACCGTGACATCTTCATGAACCAATACTGAGGTAACTATATCTGTCGTATGAGGCTGTCACCGGAGGGAAACTGTGTTCGTGATTACACATTAAAAATATAACGTTCACTCTTGCATAATTAATGTAAGATATGAATATAAAAATAAATCCACGCCGTAAAAGAATCCACTGGCCTCGAACACTTACTGTATATCAAAAGTAACATGCTAGGAGGAGACTGAAAAATATCGAGAATGAATCTTACACGTGTGAATACCATAGTCATGGTGCAAGATAATACTGAACAGTTCCCCGGCAGTTTCCTAAAAACAGAGTGTACTGTGGAGGAGTTCGCGCTTGTTTTACGGTTACATTTTCTTCTGCATTTGAGAATATTCTCGGTCGACTTGCGTGAGTACTCTCATGTATGCCCTACTTCAATCATCACTTCATCGCCAACAATATAACGGTGAAGATTTCACAAAAATAATGACATGTCCATATTAAATGCCAGGCTGCATTACTTCGAAGATTACATATCACCTCAAGGATAATCGAACATTTACCATTTGATTGCCAGTCTAGCTGCAGTACTAACGACACCACTTGAGACTTTTTTATAAATATGTTCTAGAACCCTCGTACAGTTCTCTACGTGCTTGATCGTTCCAAAACAATTTTGTATGGCTAGAGATATCTCTGTAAACACCCACCTTTACGATGAGTTGCGGCAACATCTATTGCGGGGCATAGTGACTGTCAATATTGTTATTCGAGTGAGGCTGTTGTGTTTTCGTATACACTAGGAGGATGCTGTCATAGTAACCTATCTATACTCCTGAGTGATCTATCTCAATCCTTGACCAAAGTGATTACAGATACACAGCACAGTTTATTAAAGATACTGAAGTAACATTGTTAAATATATGTTTGATACACACTCAAGGATAATGCCAGCATCTTCCTTCACTCCTGAAATGAAATGAATAGAAAGTAACAGAGTACTTGAATTACTTCTCTGCTCTTCACGGAGATATTTCTCGACCTTGAAAAGGCATTTGATAGTGTGTCACACCGCTTGCTTCTCCAGAAATTGGAAAAAAAGTACGGCTTTAGGGGTAATTTATTTGAGAGTTACTTGACAGATCGAGTACAGTATGTCAAAATTAGTCAGTCCCTAAGTACACCGATGAAGATAATAAAGGGTGCCCCACAAGGCACAACATTAAGTCCATTATTGTTCATTCTTTTTATTAATGATCTAAAGAAAACAATAGCAAACGACGAACATATGCACATCGTAAGATATGCAGATGATACAGTCATTTATGTTGAAGGTGATACCTGGAATCTACTCAGAGAGCAACTGAAGCACTTCTTAAAGTTAAAGCATGGTTAGATAATGATTCATTGTTTTTAAACATTAAGAAGACAAAATATGTTTTTTTCAATAACAGATACCAGGAACGATTTTAATGAATTAACTGTACACAACATTAACTGTAAATTTAATTGTAACTGCTACAAAATTTATAAAGTAAGTAATGTTAAGTATTTGGGACTATTAATTGATGTGAACATGAAATGGAAAAGTCACATTATCGATTTAAGAAGTACAGTCAGAAGAACTATTATATTTCACAGTTTAAAAAAATACACATCCAGTATGAAATTGTTAAGAAGGGTTTATGACGCTTTAGTTCAGTCTATTCTTTGGTACGGGATATTGTCATGGGGAGGAGCCTACAAAAATGTAATCAATAAAATACAGGTTGTTCAAAACCTAATATTACGAATTATGTACCAGAAAGAAAAATATACCCAAGTACTCAATTATATGCTGAAGCAAATAAATTTAATGTAAAGCAGCTCTATACCATTGAAATATACAAGTGTATTAACAAAAACAAAAATACGAGTATAGTTGAGAACATTAAACATGAACGTTAGAAAATAAATCTGAAGCGTCTTAAATTCTTTGGCATGGATAATAAAACTGTTACTGAAGAAATAACTAAATGAAAATATCACATCATTTAAATTTATATTTGATGCTCCACTATGTGCTGTCGATATATCTATCATTCACTCATACCCATACTCGTACTTCAGGCTCATTGTTAATATATTTCGTTATATATAATTAACATTCTAAATTACCATACACAAGGTTTCACCTTACCGAGCTCGATAGCTGCAGTCGCTTAAGTGCGGCCAGTATCCAGTATTCGGGAGATAGTAGGTTCGAACCCCACTGTCGGCAGCCCTGAAAATGGTTTTCCGTGGTTTCCCATTTTCACACCAGGCAAATGCTGGGGCTGTACCTTAATTAAGGCCACAGCCGCTTCCTTCTCACTCCTAGCCATTGCCTGTCCCATCTTCGCCATAAGACCTATTTGTGTCGGTGCGACGTAAAACAACTAGCAAAAAAAAAAGTTTCACCTTACGTGGTATTTTACGATTATCCTGACTCGACTCTATTGAGGTTGGTGTGATTTTGTTATGTATAATAATATATATAATATGTGAAAGAGATGGTTACAAGTTCAATGTATTTCAAATATTATTATGGTAATAATCATGCTACTACTTTAATAGATGTAAGATTTAGTTTATGTTATGTAAGTTATAATTATGAAAGAGGGCGCTTATTAGCCGAGTGACATTGGCGCTGGTTTATTACCAAGGCAACCGTGTCGCGGATCCTTGTCAATGCATTTACTAAAATGTATTGGGCAGAGGAAATGGTTTTGAATAAATATGTTTTTATATTTAAAAAAAGAGCTCTTAATAGCGGAGTGATATCAGCGCTCGTTTCTTACCAAGGCAACCGTGTCGCGGATCCTTGTCAGTGCATGTGGGATTTAAACAATGGAAATCGTGACCAAGAATATTTCGGATACCTCGTGAAACTAGAAGTAATGCGGTTATGATCACGATATCAGCAGTCACGTAAAATAACGTGCATGCTTGATTACCTTTTCATACTCTTTATTCTCCGGTATGTAGCAAACTCAATTCGTACTACTTCACACACAGTGCGTTGGTAAGGTGGTGAAAGAGTGCATTGTATCCATCATGACAAGTGGATAGCATCAAAAGTTGCCAGCAAAACGTGACATCCGTAACCGTTAACGTTTCGGCTCTCCAGACACAACTTCGTTTAGTACACGTAAACCGTTCTTATCATTGTTTGAGTTTTTGTGTCTTAAAGAAGTAAATATGTATCAGCGCCGTGGGCTAACAGTCCAGGGCTACCATTCTCACAGTCACGTACGACTGGTTGCCTCACTTGCCCCTTCATCTTCTCCAACTTCTTCAGCAATTTCGCACAGATGATACCAAATATATCTGTATACGTCTCTATATTCAACATCCAACCATTTATTAATGGATCGGTCACCCTTATAATAATTTAAATTCACAAAATGAACAGAATAATTATTTTATTCTGGTCTATTCGTAATGTTAAACCTTCGATGAAGGTACGCGTAGGTAGCTGACTGTGTGTCTTACAGTGGAAGTGTAGTGTATGCCGTGAACTGCAGGAATGTTTAGGGGAGAACAAACACCCAGCCATCAAACCATAGGAATTATCTCTTCCCGGTAACAATCATGAGACTAGCCCGAACCCCCCCGATCGCCGCATTCCGACAATTAAAAACCACAAATCAGTTTGTGTAATGTAAAAATATGGTTTTCACACAGGCTACTTTCAGACTTTTAAGTTTCAGAAGACCGTTAACAAAATATATTTTCTGATTGAACAATGACACTAAATATATTATCTTAACGATCTTGACAAATGTTTTCCTTTCGTTCAAATGGAAAGTTGTAATCAACTACTAACATGACTATTGAAGCCTTAAATATCAACAGAAACTTGCAATGTACGAAACGACATCTTGAACTGCTGCCTCCTAAATATTTTCCTCCCAAAATTAATCATAGTTTATTGTTTATTGCGTTCAAGATGTTTCTAATGAGGCAAAAATTATTCAGGATTGGTTTCAAAGCTACCAAAATAAGTGCTGTGGAGTTAATATAACCGGACTGAGTGGCTCAGACGATAGGATGCTGAATTTCTGGTCCTGCATTTCACCTCTGCCAGCTTTTAGCCCTAATAAAGCTTGCTGGAAGGATGGTGAAATGTCAGCATCTCACTAATCCAAGAATCATTGCAGAACCCTGACTGTGAGACAAATTGTCTGATAGTAGGAAGAACAGTTAGGTCGAGAGCGGTGATTGCGTGTTGTAATTCGTGGACACATTTACACGAGTTTAATGGAGATTTATAACCAGTCAAAATATGTGAATGACAGAGCTCGATAGCTGCAGTCGCTTAAGTGCGGCCAGTATCCAGTAATCGGGAGATAGTGGGTTCGAGCCCCACTATCGGCAGCCCTGAAGATGGTTTTCCGTGGTTTTCCATTTCTACACAAGGCAAACGCCGGGGCTGTACCTTAATTAAGGCCACGGCCGCTTTCTTCCAATTCCTAGGCCTTTCCCATCCCATCGTTGCCATGAGACATATCTGTGTCGGTGCCGTGTGTGTGTGTGTGTGTGTGTGTGTGTGTGTGTGTGTGTGAATGCTTAAAACAGAAATTATACAGCGTGATTCATCCGTCCCCTTCTAATGTAATTTTATGCAACCCACAATATTAATTCCATCCTGAAAACATCTGCCCTGCCGGTATGTCAGACCACACACCCGGATATCTTGGTATTTGTCGCCTCACCATCATAGGACGCCGTAATGTTATACTCGTATTAAACATTAGAAGAAATGCGTGCGCCTTCTAGATCATATGAACCTGACACGCTGGTGAAACACTAAATTGATATTGTGACCGCAGTAAACCTAGCACTTGCTATAAGCTGCCCAGTGTGCCGTACGGAACTGTAGTGTAGTTTGTAAAGGCGTGGTGGAGCGGGCTTGCATGTCAGGTGGGAGGTTCGAGTCCGGGGCGAAGATTACTAATTTTTAAAATATTTGTTTAATACGTACCGCACGCAATGTAAGTTCAATACCCCCTTTCATGCAAATTGTGTGTGAATGAATGTGTTTGTGGCCCTAAGAAAGATCGACTAGTTAGCAGGCCGGACACATACAGATCGGAAATAATAGGAACACAACTGCCCTGACAATGTTTTATCCCAGCAAATGCTCGATGTGATGACCGTTTTGGTTTATGCACATTCGGGCCGGTGTTCAATAGATCGTCTTGCGCTGAAGGATTCCAGGTATAATTGCTCAACTGTCGTCTGTGATGAATTGCCGCAGCTGGTCGGGGTTTTCCGGCGCTTTAGTGTAAACGACGTTCTTCAAATATCCCTACAAATAGAAGTCTCAACGGCGTTAAATCCGGTGAGCTGGTGGGCCAAGAAACATGGCCTCCTCTTCTTATCAATTTTCCCTTACAGTTCCTCATTCAGATGGTTACGAACTGGTAAAGGCGAATGTGGTGGAGCAGTGAGAGTTCCTGACGCAGAATGTACAGGTAGCGTGGGCCCGTCCAATGGCCCTCAAAGAAATAAGGTCCAATTAGGCGATCCCCCAAGATTCCACACCAAACATTCACTCCCCATCGCACCCAGTGAGGATTGTCCGGACTCCAATAGTGCTTGCTGTGGCGATTGACGTTCCCATTATTATGGAAGCGCGATTCGCCCGAGAAGAAGATATGCGATACGAATGCTGCATCATTGTCCAGCCTGCCTAATAGCCACCGACAGAACTCCATTCGAGCTTCGAAATCCCGCCCATGGAGCTCTTGGTGTAGCTCAAGATGGTATGGGTGAAATTTATGTTCATGCAGTATTCGCCAAACGGACGGCTGGCTGGTGTTCACCTGTCGTGCAATCACCCTTACACTGATGTGTGGATTCTTACGAGCTGCTTCCAGAACGGCCTCTTCTGTTTCGCCCGATGTAATGGGCCTATCGCGGACTGGTGTTTGGTTGGAAATCACGCGTGTTGTCCTTTGGCGTCTTTCAACACGACGGAATGTCGAAGCAGCTGGGTGTCGCCTGTCGTGATACCGTCCCTGGTACAGACGTAGTGCCTCGCACGCGTTTTGTCTTGCTTCCCCATAAATGAGGAACATGTCAACGTATTCCTCTGTGAAAAACATGCCGAATGACAGCAGAGATTGCAGTACATTCAGGCCCTAACTAGTGGAGTATGCGCAGGGCACAAGATGAATAACAGTGGCATTCTACTGTTTGAATGTGGCAAACGTGGGCCTGTGTTTATATATTCAGACATTAGACCGGTGCAAAAGCATTTGAACGATACAGAATTCGAACCGCCGCTGGCACATTCTGTCGATTGCTAAGCGAAGGCCTAACCACATGCGCTACGCTACACTGCTGGAAACATGCTGGTGGTACGACGAGAGCAGAGAACATACGCCATCCGGTTTGGTGTTTAAGACATTGAGTACTGTACTCATTATGCATTGATTCCCCTCTTCCTTACACCCGGTCACGAGGCACGACACATTAACATAGTTACATAGTAAAAGGACGTTGCTACATGATTTTAAGACGTCATGTTTTGCGAACGGATGATATAACATTTCGCTAGGGTTCAGAATCGTGTATAAAATGTGCTCACTAAACATTAGTACCGTGCAGTACGCCTGCAAGGGGATAGCAACCCTATAACCATGTGCACGTTAGTTGGGATGCAGCAAGCGATATTGGAAGGGACTGCTGAATCACACTGTATGTCAGGGCCTCTCAGGGTGCATGCGCGTGGTGCATGCACTGTGCACGGTGCAAAAGACGACTTGGCTTGGTTGACCAGAGTGCAGACCCCCACTCCTCGATTTGGAGCAATAGCGCTGTCTCTCTCTTTCCCCACGCCTGTCTCGCTCGCTCCGCCTGTCTCCCTCTCCCCCACTTGCGCCGTAGCGCTCCAAATCCTGGCTGAGTTGAGCCGAGTATAGCCGAGTAGAGCCGAGCATAGCCGAGTAGCCCAGAGACGAAGCGTTGATCCGAGCCATACCGAGCGGCACCGAGCGGCACCGATGCACAGTGCACGGAGCTCTTGCGCCTCGCTCTGCACGCGTGAGATTTTGGGCGTTTGAGAGGCCCTGCTGTATGTGAATATTTGTCAACTTTCGAGTGCGAAATTCGGCAGCTATTTTGTTAAGTACTTTCGTCAAAAACGTTCGATTCAGCTGTTTGGCCATCCGCCATGGTCTAGAAATTGATACTACAATTTCCCGTGCGACTGACCGAGGTTCAGTTCCCAGCTTTGCTGCTGATTTAAGACTAACTTGGAAACTGGAACGAGGTGAACTTCGTCGTTCTCTTTCAAGAGCCATACAGTACTGTACAATCCGCAGGTGACGTTTTCAGGATTCAGGATCTCGATATTATGAATGCTTTAATCATACTCTAGTCATTCCGTCAACAAATGAGTGGGAGTTGATGAATGCAGGAATAGAATACAAGAACAAGTTCAAATGCAGTATAAATGACTCAAATTGTCTCATTATTTGAGACACGAAGGCCAGATAATGGTTACACAAGATGAGTGAAATCTAGTAACCCTCACTGTTAACAAACTTCACCGCACTGCTTTAATACTGCGGCAAAGAGGCCACTACTGCGGTGCGGCGGTGCTGTACTGGGCTCAGTATCATGATTTACATGTCATGACGACAGAGAGGGGTTTAATGAAATTCCTCGAGCGACGCACCCTTCAACCACAACCCCGGCAGACATTTCTCTGTTGTATCTGGTGCGGCGCATTACCAGCTATCAAAGGCTAATGCATTGTTCCCCTCTCCTCTCCTCCCTCCTCTCCCACCAGATTGCTCCCCTTTAAATGGTAGAGCGGAATATAACAAATTTCTTTAAAATCTGTTCTCATCCTGTGTTACGAGATGGAGACAGTTCAATACTTACCGCTAACATTAACATATAATAATAATAATAATAATAATAATAATAATAATAATAATAATAATAATAATAATAAACTACTATTACTACTAATTCTTTCAACACTTTTCCCACATCTTGATGGTGTTTCGGATACAAACTGCGTCGCACGTGTAGACTTGGCTTTGTTTTACAGCCGGACGCCCTTCTTGACGCCAATACCACTGTATGTTTCTATGGTGGTTCGGAGTGCGATGTATTGTGTAGTATAAATGAAGAAGTGTGTATTGAGGCAGACACGAACATACAGCCCCGGAGTCAGAGAAATTGACTGGACGCGGTTAAAATACCTGACTCAGCCGGAAATCGAACTCCAGATCCTCTTGAACGGCGTGACGCTGACCATCCATTCCTGGAGCCGGACCATAATAATTAGTCATTATTATTGTTGTTGTTTATGTTAGCCTTAAGAAACATCGGTGTGCCGAGATTTCGTCCTGTAATGGAAGTCCTCAACGTGTCAATAAACATATTGTTATGGGTTTCTTCCATCTAAATACTCGTTTAGGCGTCGACCAATTGTGCTAGGATTCAGTCCCATAAACTTTAAAACTGGACACGAGCTTCTAACAAACTCTATTGTCTCGCTGACCATACTATCAATAATAATAATAATAATAATAATAATAATAATAATAATAATAATAATAATAATAATAATAATAATTAAACGTCCGTTCTATTTGTGTTAAATTTATGTCCCTGACTGTAACTACAAGTTTTAAATTTATAGAGCTGTTTCTTGACAACTATTCACTATATCAGAATTTAGTATTTCTTATGGTTCGAATATGAGTTGTAATTTCTCCTTATTTAAATCTGTTATTTGAAAGGATCCGCCTCTGTAGTGTAGTGGTTAGTATGATAACCTGCCACCCCCGGAGGACCGGTTTCGATTCGTGGCTCTGCCACGAAATTTGAAGAGTGATACGAGGGCTGGAACGGGGTCCTCTCAGCCTCGGGAGATCAACTGAGTAGAGGTGAGTTCGAATGCCATCTCCGCCATCCTAGAAGTGGTTTTCCGTGGTTTCCCACTTCTCCTCCAGGCAAATGCCGCGATGGTATCTAACTTAAGGCCACGGCCGCTTCCTTCCCTCTTCCTTGTCTATCCCTTCCAATCTTCCCATCACTCCGCAAGACCCCTGTTCAGCATAGCAGCTGAGGCCCCCTGGGCGAGGTACTGGTCATCCTCCCCAGTTGTATCCCCGACCAAGAATCTGAAGCTCCAGGACACTGCCCTTGAGGCGGTAGAGGTGGGATCCCTCGCTCAGCCCGAGGGAAAACCGACAGTGGAGGGTAAACGGATAAAGAAGAAGAAGAAGAATGTATTTTAAAGGAATAAAATGTATATAAGCTTATCTAATTCAGAAAACGATTGTACAACCACAGTATTTTACTTCAATGGATTTTCGAAATTGTTTCAAAGAATCGATGAAAATTTGAACATTTTCGGTTCAATAGTGTGTCAGATACAGCCTATACTATAATGTAGAAACTACGATCAAAATTATTCGTTATGAATACTCGTAATCTTACAGTGTTGCTAAGTCCTGAACCCTCGCATTGCCGAGCTGAGAGCCCTGGCCTTCTGTTCTCAAGAAGGCGGGTTCGATCCCGGCTCAGTCCGGTGGCATTGAAAGTATTAAAATGTGGCAGCCTTGGGTTGGTAGATTTAACAGCACGTTAAAGTTTGCGGCAGCTTGACGTCTTCGAAAACCGTGAAAGTTGTTAATGGGATGGACACATAGTAAGAGAATTAATTACTTTAGACAGCCATAATGGATATTCCAATACTACCAAGTAGGTAATTTTGTCCACATATTCTCCATAAATTGCTTTAGTAAATGACGTTTCAATAGAACCACGTGAAACATTATATAATTATAAATTATATGATAAACTTACATCCGGGAGATAGTGGATTAGAATCCCACTGTCGGCAGCCCTGAAGATGGTTTTTCATGGTTTCCCATTTTCACACCAGGTAAATGCTGGGGCTGTACCTTAATTAAGGCCACGGCCGCTTCCTTCCCACTCCTAGGCCTTTCCTATCCCATCGTCGCCATAAGACCTATCTGTGTCGGTGCGACGTAAAGCCACTTCCAAAATAATGCCAGAAATAGAAGCTGGGGCCTCCGGAAACGAGGCAGGTACGTTATCCATACATCACAGGGCTCATACATCAGAAGTGTGATCCAGGTTGATTCTTGTAGGGAAAGGTGCCTGATAATAGAACTAGCCACTGTACCCCACTCAGTGCTCAAGTTCGGTAGCTGAAAGCTTTTAAACTCTTTTTCGTTTAGAGTGCTGTCTTGAAAATTCACCATGTCTTCCTACTTTGTCGTACCGTGGATGTCGAATTATTGCCGGAGCTTCTATGTCCAGGATAATCTTCTCCACCTATGTTCATGTTGCCCTTCTGATTTTGTCTTCCATGATCAGTTGTATCACAATGTATTTGTAATTCTGAATAATAATAATAATAATAATAATAATAATAATAATAATAATAATAATAATAATAATAGAAGAGTGGTCTGATTGCGTGGTATAGTCTGTGTTGCAGTAAACTTGCATCCAGATATGACTGGTTCGAAGCCTACCATTGGTAGCGCTGTATATAATTTTTCATGCTTTCCTCATTTTCACATGAGTTAAAGTGCAAACGTGGGGGCTGTTTTATTAATTAAGGGCATGATCCTTCTATGTTTCTTCTCAGTCAAAACTCTATCATAACGCATCGTCACCGAAAACCTGTCTAATTTAGTGTGACGCTGAACCACCAGTAAATAAATAAATAAATAAATAAATAAATAAATAAATAATAATCCAACTTATTACATATCTTCAATTACTAATGGATTTAGGAGACATCAGAGTGCTGGAGGCTTGTCCTCAAAACAAGTTATTTAACATACTAATGAATATACTGATGCTTACTTTTAAATTCCAATCGTCCGTGTCGGGATTCGATCTCACAAACTTGGGCACAGAATTCGTGTGCTATTTTCCTTTAGGAAGGTAGCCGAAGGTGAAACTCTATCTTATGACATAAATACTAGCATCTTGCGTGCACGTTTTGTCGTGCCTACAAACAGTAGGATTCAAGTCATGCATATTCATCGTTTACATCTTTTGAATAAGAGATGTAATCTAGTTGTAACTAGTTTTACCAGTCAACACTGGAACATACTGGCTAATACTCAGTAACAGGTAATCAGATTTATTCTAGTAAATGTTCTATCGTTGCTGTTAGAATGACTGTAAAACGGTACGTGAACACCTAGGTTCACTGAAGCGTCTGGAGAAGACTTTCTTCAGCTTATATCCTGATTGACACTTAAGAAACAAATGATTAAGTATTAAAATAATTACATAATGTAGGATTAGCGCCTCACATCAAGGCCCTGGGTTTGATCTCTTCCTTGGCTAGTCCCAAGGAAATTCATCATCGACTGAAGGCTTGAAGGGGATTCACTAAGCCTCGGAAGGTCAACGAACGAGCTCTCTCGTATGAGAGACAGTGCATCCGGTCAAGATGAGAGCAAGATTTCTGTTTTACGTGCTTGTTGATTTCGTATTCATAGCCATATAATCTCCGGTTTGACGTGAAATCTGAATCACAAGGCGTGAATTTTCATTCCAAAATTCCAGATGCACTGTTCTGGATTTGAACCATAACCACCTTGATGAGAAACTAATAAATCTCACTCAGTAGTCCTAAAAATAGAAAACTTGTACATTTCTTGTCCTTTTAAATAATTTAAAATCTTGTAATATAGAATTGTTTGTTATTAAGTCCGGCTCATTGGCTGAATGGTCAACGTACTGACCAACAGTTCAGAAAGCCCTAGGTTCAATTCCTTGCCAGGGCAGCGATTTGAACCACGTCTGGGAATGTATTTAGCGCAGGACTGGGCGTTTGTTTTCGTCTCCATACTAACGTTTATTTACACTCAGCACATTATATTTCCAACTACTACAGAAACGCACAATAGTGAACACACATCTCCACATAGATTTGGCATTAGGAAGGATATCCGGTTGTACAATTGGGCTAAATCAATACAAAGTGTTCAGTAAAAAAGGAAACGAGATTATCATTTTATACTTCCTTTTATATTTGCTTTACGTCTCTGTCTAGTTTAAGGATTTTAATTCTGGTCTGTGGGCTGCGACGGCGCTCACTCATTGTCCTGAGACCAACTGCCGAACTGTCTGATTTGACAGACGGTAGATCCGGTCGCGAATGCCAAGCAATGCGGCTGTGGATATCATCGCGCTGACCACGTGACACTCCAATATCTGCAGGCCACATGGCTTGGCAGCTTTCATCTTGGCAGGGCAAGTGCCTTAAGAGCCTATTTGAGCCACCGTTCGTCTTTCATTTCTGGTGTAGTTTGAGTGGACCCAGGGCATATGACTTTCCAGAAAAGCAATCCTCTTGTCTAAATTGTGTACTTGCTGATGAGGAATCGAACCCACGTCCTTCCATCTCGGCTATGCAGGCCGCTTTAAGTGGTTGAAGAGAAGAAAGATTCTTAACACTGATACCTCTGTGTACTCGTATTAAGCAGTTAAGAAATCTCTAGGACTCATCAGCCGGGCTAAATGGCTCAGACAGTTGATGTGCTGGCCTTCTGATCCCAAGTTAGCAGGTTCGTTCCTGACTCAGTCCGGTGGTATTAGAAGGTGCTCGGCGGTAGATTTACTGACACGTAAAAGAACTCCTGCAGGACATAATTTTGGCACCTCGGCGTCTCCTAAAACCTTCAAAACTAGTTAGTAAAAATAAAATTATTCTAGGACTCATAGGTTCAGTGTCCAACCCGGTATGCTACTTGCATTTACTTTTTTTAATGTAAATGTTTCAGAGCTCACTGAAACATATTTATAGCATAATAGGACGTAACTGTGTTATTCTGATAAGCCGACAGCCGGCATATTGGAAGACTGCGGCCCTAAAAGTTTAAATGCGGAAATAAAACACACCGAGCAAGGGGCACGCAGCTGTGTGCTTGTATTCTGGAGATAGTGGGTTCGAACCCCACTATCGGCAGCCCTGAAGGTGGTTTTCCATGGTTTGCCATTTTTATACCAGGAAAATGGGGTAGCTTAATTAAGACTACGGGCGCGTTCTTCCCACTCCTAGCCATTTCCTATCCAATCGTCGCCATAAGACCTATCTGTGTCGGTGCGACGTAAAGCAACATTTAAAAAAATAAAAGAAATAGAACAGTGCTGAAAGTTTTGTTTTCTATATGGGTCATGAATAAAGTATTTGATTTGGTTCATATTCATAACATTTAATTTTGTATTTTCTGGCTAAATTGTCAAAATACAGTACTGTAAATATAACTCGAGCCCCAGATTCTCTGTGAATAAATTCTAGAGCTCTAGAGATAATGCGCTCCTACCTTCCGATCGTGACTGTACTTGGGGACCTGGAAATTGTCAGCGGATCACTTTTAGTGTCAGGAAGTATACCAGCATACTTACATGATAATACAGAACCGCACATAAGACTGGGCAGTATAAGTATGGAGTGAGCTTCATTTACATCCTGACTTAACACCCACCCATTCTTTTAATTCCTCCATGAATAGAAACAACTGGCTAAAGAATAAGATGTTTAGGAACAGGATGCAAACATTTCAAGTGCTTCCAGAGTGTGAGGTTTCTTCCTCACTGGCGTTGAATCACTTGTCGATAGCTAGCAGAATTGTGTGGCTGCAGAGAGAATTTCCAAATAAAAGCAGTCCTGTGAGTTCCAATCTATAGAATAAAATCAATTGTCATGTTCCTCCCTGTAATGTATTTATTAACATGTAGCCGAATCGATGGTCTTGGCTCTAGGGGTTAGCATAAATAATTTTCCGTCAGACTGGCCCAGCTTGGATTCCTAGTTCCGCAAGTGGTATGAGGTTTGGAAGAGGGAACATTACGCCTCTTAAGGATAAGAAGAAACGGGCTCAAACTCCTACTCCTTGATATCCCTAACATCACTTTCTGAAAAAAAGCAGCCGGCTCTCTAGCGAAGGGATTAGGCCTTCTACTCCACTACTTTACAAGTTGCCGGGTTGATTCCGGCATTATCGATTGGCATTAAAAATTGCTTAAATGTGAGAGACCCCTTTCAACCCAGCACATGTGTACCTTAGATAGATTACTTCGAATCACTGATAATTCAGATTATGTAAAAACGGGGACGATAAAAAAATAACATTTCAACCAAAGTTGACATTCTGATTGTTTTCCATTTTTACCTGTATACCATTATTTACAACATTATCTTTTGAATTTGTTTCTAATATCAATTTCACTCCATTCCTTTTTGTTTTCTGTTTTCCACTGGCGTTTATGATATCAACGCCTCGTAGGACTACTGTTCCTACCACTCCACGAACCATTGGTTTTCTAAATAATCCTTATACATTCCAAGTCATTTAATTATCTTTCTCTGTATCATTTCTACAGTTTTTCTACTCCTATGGTCATGTCATCTACTGTTGAAGTTTATATGACATTTTGCTCTAATTGCCTTCAAATATTAGCTCAGTAAGTGACTTTTTTTATTTCCACTAGAGGAGTAACCTCTACTTACGTATCGCCCTACATGCAATTTGGTCTAGATGCGTTAACAATTTCCGGTGAGTTCTAAAGAGTTCCTGCTCTAGGGACATCTTTTTCTTTAGTGAGCGAGACTGGAGAGTCACCCCGGAAGGAGGGATTCAGCTCATAATAGTGCGGTGGGGGAGCATTAAGATAGCAGGTTAGCTAGGGTGTCAAGGAAGGGTGGAAGGGAAATGGCAGAAGAAAAGGCATTATTGCAAGTGTCCCCGCGGAGTCTCATAATATGAAAAATATACGGACAGCATTTTGAAGCACATCTAATTTAATCTTCGTGTGAAGAAGAAGGGAGGAATTTCGGAGCACATCTAATTTAATCTTCGAGTAAAAAGGGAGAAATTTATGAGATTTGTGATATTTTTATAGCCACAAAAGGATGTAGTTGAACTACTGTGCGTTAATGTTACAGTACAGTGGTTTAAAGTAGCCTCTGAGACAATAGTATGCTAATGTATTATAATACGGTTATTTGACTTGTAAAACACAAGGAAAACAGAATTGTGTTCAAGGCTTGCTTTATATGTTAGCCTCTTGTTATTGGTTTTACGTCTCACTAACTGCATTTTACACTTTTCGGAGATGCACCTTCAAATGCTACAGGACTGAGTCGGGTCTGAATCTTCCAACTTGGGCTCAGAAGGCCAGCGCTGCTACCTTTTGAGCGACTCAGCCTGGTGTTGTGAAATCAATTTCAGTGTTTACAGTAGTTTTATGGATCGACTTGTTTAGCATTTTAGTTGGTGACCCCCCCCCCCCAGCTAGTACAGCAGCTATAGTAGAGTGAGAAACAGCCTATAGAATGCCCCATAGACCAGTAAAGCACTGGCTTTCTGAGCCAAAGTAGATATTTCGATCCCGGCTCAGTCCGATGGTTCTTGTAGGTTCTCAAATAAGCCAGCCTCGTGTCAGTGGATTTACTGGAACGGGACGAAATTCCGAAACTCGGAGGATTAGGGACCGATATTCAGCGAGCCGTCATCTCCTGTATTTAGCGTTTGACCCTGGCCCCTTCTATGCTCAGATATACTTGTTAGTGTCCCACATTCACTGATGATGAATGGGATATCTAATAACTGATTTTGACGGGGGTACTACTGTCTGCAGGTAGGTGACGTCAGAATACGAAGAGATAACCGAATAGCGCTCGCTGCATGTTCCTCAGCGCTACCCGTCTAATGCACCGCTTGCGTTTGTAAGCCTCGTTTTCGAACTCATAGCTGTATGCTGGTATTTGATACAGTAACACTACAGTTGCTGTCAACATATCGACGATATGTTGACATAACGATGTATACATAAGAATAATTTTAGTCTATGAAGAATCTGGTTGGAATGAAACCGAAGTTCCAAATGGCCACCTGCCCTCTATACACGTATATTGACAAGCATAATTGCAATTAAGAACTAATGGATTCGTTCAAGGCACGTACCATATACAAGCAATCTTGGAATTAAGTGGAATGTCTGCATTTGTATAAATTAATAAGTTGTTATACTTTTATTTTCTGCACTTCGGGCGTATTTTGAAATGTAACCTGTTCAAGAAGGTGTGCGGTAAATTGAGTGCTATTTGTTTCACATCCGAAATAACACATTCTACTCTCCTTTGTAAATCAGCGACTAGGCATTCCGTTCATCATTAGTGCATGTGGGACACGAAAGTAAAACGTACGGCGCTAGCAGGCCACCTGGTATATACTGGAATGCCAAGTTCTTAGACAAACAGGGATTATGTGCAAAATATTGATCTTAATTAAGTCAAAATTGTATGTAGGTATGTGTGTTTGTTCCACGCCTCCTCTTAACCACTGGAGCAATATCAACCAAACTTGGTACACATATGACTTATCTGAAAAAAGTACTTTGGGAGTAAGACATCCCTACCACTCCTCGATGTAGGGCGAGGGGTGGGGAGTGCGTGACATCCAAAAATATAAAATAGTAAATATTAGTGTAGAATGTATAGTTTTGGGGGTCGTTGAGATTCCGAATGCCGTTTAAGGTCCAAGTTTAGCCCCAATCGGCATGAGGGTTGAGAAGGGGTGAAACATATGATGCCCAAAATTACAGAGATTAGTGGTAAATCGGCAGTTTTCAGGGTTGATTTGTGACAGTCCCAATGATAGTTGGGTTCGAGTACATCATATCTATAGCGCGACGCGTAAATACAAGCAGTTATCACTTATTTTTATTATTTTCCTCAAAGGATAACCTACTTCCTGGACAATCTGGACTGCCACAAGGAAAAACTTTAACGCGAAACAAAATAATCTAAAATTGACACTTAAAATTAAACGCAAAAAATTAATCTGTTAAATAGTTCGGAAAACTGCAATTTAAAAAATTTACAAAAATTATCTTCACACATAATTAACACGTAATGGAAATCCTAAAAGACTCATTCAAAGAAGTACCCGGGCAGCAACAGGTACTACAGCCAGTATGTAATAAAATTAGTCCACGTGATTAGACAAGCATGAGGACGGGTATAAAAATATATTTCTTTTAAATTACAAATACCTCAGAAATGCATGGGGACTTTTTTTATTTTTTATTTTTTTGCTAGTTGCTTTACGTCGCACCGACACAGATAGGTCTTATGGCGACGATGGGACAGGAGAGGCCTAGGAGTGGGAAGGAAGCGGCCGTGGCCTTAATTAAGGTACAGCCCCAGCGTTTTGCCTGGTGTGAATATGGGAAACCACGGAAAACCAACTTCAGGGCTGCCAACAGTAGGGTTCGAACCTACTATCTCCCAAATACTGGATACTGGCCGCACTTAAGCGACTGCAGATATCGAGCTCGGTGGGGGGACTATTTGTAAAATATGGAGGAGGTTCAGTAGCTAATGAAGTATGGAGATTATGAGTAAAAATGCTTTTGTATTTTGTCCAAATGCTTTGGCAAGCATGATTACTGGGCGTAAAAGACGTAAATAAAGAGTTCCAATGCGTATACAATAATGTGGAATATGTGTAAAAACTGTCCAAATTCTTAGACAAGCATAAGGGGTATGTGAAAAAGTTTTTTAAAAAATAGTACGGGGACTATTTATTAAAATATTTAAAATACTTGAAATCTTAGATAAGCCTGGGGACTAGATGCAAAAAGGTGTAAAATAATTGTTCAAATTAATTAAGAATAGAAATTAAGCGCAAACATACGTAAGAAAAATAGTTCTAAAATGTATACAAGCATGGGAACCATGAAAATAGGTAATATACAGAGATCTCCACCAGCTGTCTAACTTTGTAAGATGGGCAACCCATCTTACACTGCCAGTCCTTAAGGTCGATATTGATCTGCTTGCTATCTGCACGCCAGTAATGTAAAACGAGTCAAACTTGCACAAGAAAAACTACCATATGCAAACTTCGCGCAAAGTTGAAAGGACAGTTCCACAAACATGCTCTTTACTACGTGTTGTCCTAATACAAGTACCGCTAATACGAACAAATTAGTAGATTGTGCAAAGTAAACTGTTATGTCAGAACCCAAATTAAAGCTGTAGAACATGAATCAGAGGTATGACACGCAAAATAAATGTCGACGTGAAATGGAAATGCAGAAGTAGTACGCTTCCGTGGGGCAAGGAGAGTGTCGTCCTTGTGGCTGAATTGGTAAGGCACCGGTAAGGTCTTTGAAATATGAAAATGGACCCACAATTTGAATCCTGCTATATTCAGATATTTCACTGTATCTATGTACGGACAGTATCTCCTTTCAGACAACAATGGATAGTTATGGTAAGCATGGATGCTGCCTGAACTCCACAGTTATTAGAAAATGTCACAACACAAACTGTATTCATTCACTCGTGTGGTAGGAGAGAACATGATTGTTTTGCTAATACAGATCGACGTATTCAATGGAACACGTTGCAAGTTGCTTTACGTCGCACCGACACAGTTAGGTCTTATGGCGACGATGGGACAGGAAAGGGCTAGAAGTGGGAAGGAAGTGGCCGTGGCCCTGGGGCTCGAACCCACTATCTCCTGAATACTGTATACCCGCCACACTTAAGCGACTGCCTCTGTCGAGCTCGGTAGCGAATGTAGAACTCATCTACGAAGATGCATGACAGAAGTCATAACAGTTGCAGTATGACAGGCAGTTTTCTGAGAGTAAAAAACTGACAGCCAGTATGATCCAGGCGGTTGTATTCAACTGGGGCACTTGGACGGAAACCTTCTAATACAGGCTCCTATAACGTCTGGTTATAATGAAGGCGCTGTCCAGAATGTCTTATATTTGTTGGTACTGTTACGTGAGTATTACCTAACAACAAAATCATCCACACCATCTGCAAGTTCACGGTATAAATGGTATCTGTTCAGAGGGTAGACTCAGTATACGCCTCCTATTCTAATGTGTTATCGCAGTTGTGATCGTTTCATGTGTTTATTGCAGTTTCTATCATTACATTACCATTGGCGCTAACGTTTCCCTCTGTTTTATCGTGCTTAAACCCAAACATATCCTTTATTTTTATTGGCATGGCCATAGTTCAGCAGACATCCGGTCAATGACATTGTACTTAGAAAATGGGGATAATTAAATACTATTACACGAAGTACCCAGATAATTGTATAATTACTCTGATATAACTGTTCATTCCTTCTTACTGGATACACACACACAAATAACTATAATAACAACAAAAGTATATCATTGTACTAATTCTGGATAGAAATAGGGATCGATATTTTTAGGTTATCTATAAGCGGTGGGTTGCAGCGGGCTGATGGACCACTCTGTATAAAGACCATGCTATGTATTATGCGTGCATGTAGCAGTTATAAAAACCTTTACCTAGTTACTTCCTTAAAATCCACTCGTACAAATACTTGGAAACATGCAGCTGTTTACTCTAACAGCTACAACGAGCTGCGGCCTATTGAGCTGTTTATATTCTAGTATCGTTGTTATGACATATCGCAACATGTATCCAGCGATAACAATATGCAGTGTTCACCTTCAATATTCATTACACGATGGTACTTAACAAAGTGTATAGCCTCCCTAATGCAATACAGTTAGCGTGTGGAGTTTGTGATGTGATAATGAAACCTTGTTAACGATCACAATTACATCGGAGGATCATCCCTAATGTAAACATGTACACCAAGAGCATTGAGTACCGACCAGGATAGTTGTCACCCCTCATAACGTAGACATTTAAATACAAGTGGGTAAGATCGTGATATGAAATTAATATACTGTATATTGCTATGTATTTTTATTGCAAGCTGGAATATACATTTTAGGATAAATAAGTGCTTTTGTGTGAATTGAAATTGGACTCTATACTTATAACTGCACCGAGCTCGATAGCTGCAGTCGCTTAAGTGCGGCCAGTATCCAGTATTCGGGAGATCGTGGGTTCGAGCCCCACTGTCGGCAGCCCTGAAGATGGTTTCCCGTGGTTTCCCATTTTCACACCAGGCAAATGCTGGGGCTGTACCTTAATTAAGGCCACGGCTGCTTCCTTCCCAGACCTAGCCCTTTCCTGTCCCATCGTCTCCATAAGACCCATTTGTGTCGGTGCGACGTAAAGCCAATAGCAAAAAAAAAAAACTTATAACTGCATGTTTAAGGCGCAATTCTCTCATCATTCCTTATTCATGAGCTTAAAAATAATATTTAATTTACCTAATTTACTGCCACCGCATTCTTCTTCGTGTATTATGTAAGGAAGGTTTACTTGTATGTGTATGTTGGGTATTCAGCCCGAAGGCTGGTTTGATCCTCTGCAGCTCCGCCAACAGCTGTCATAAATAACCTAGGCGTCACTGAAGAGGCGTACTAGGGAAACGAGGAGTGAGTTAGTTTCCCATTGCTTTCCTCAGGTTTACTTGTAACATGCGATAAAGTGGAAGAAAGGAAGGAGAATATGCATAAGAAAAAAATCGTTTCGCGGGTTTACAAGGAAAACATTTTTTTTTTTTTTTGCTAGGTCCCGGCACTAAAAGCCATACGACATTTCATTTCATTGTCATTCTGAATCAGACATGTTACAGCAATTAACGAGTGAAACTTGCAAGCATCTTTTTCTCAGAAGTAAGATAGATGGATAGATAGATAACTTACCAGGATAAATAAATTATCTAAGTCAGGGACAGCTGTCCCTGTCTTACTCTAACCAGTATCAAAATATTTGATAACTAATTAATTACATATCATTAAAAAGTAATTTGTCATAAACTTAAAATATGTAGAACTATTGAACTATAGCTAAAAGTAACTACTTGTACATTAAAATTTTAAAAATCAAGGGAAATTAGCATAATATTACAAAAAAGAGTACAGTTTTTCATACGTAAATGTAAAAAAAAAAGAAAAAAAAGAGAATTACTAAACAAAATAGAATGAACTGTGAAATATAATTCTTGTCCTGCGACTTTCCACCCAAGTTCAGAAAGGTACAGGGGAATGATAAAGTAGACGGGTGGAAGGGGATTTCAAAGAAAACAGGACGAGGACGTAGAAAAGTGATTATGTCTTCCTGCCTTGCTAGGGGTGACTTTCCATCAGATTCTTTTGTATGAGCTTTTAAATTTCTTGGACACTGATATCCCTCTGACGTCCTGAGGCAGGTTGTTCCATTCACGAATTTTAGTAACTGTGAACGAATTGCCATATGCTGAGGACTTGTGATTGGGTATGTCAGAATATGCATGTTCTGTACCCTTGTATTTTTTTCGTGATGTAAACAGAGATTACAGAACCGTTCTTTAAGATAAGGAGGAGAATTGGTATACAAAGTTTGACGTAATGTGTTTTACCTCTAAACCCACGACTATACTCTTTCCTCCTTTACCGAGTCTACAAGGAATGTAATTTTTTCTAATGGTTAACGCCACTCAAAAGCAGAATGGTTTTCTTTTTTCCGCGGGGATAGAAAAGCGCTTGAAGATGGAGAGAAGCAGCTGAGGCCTTAATTAAGAAACACCCCAGGCATTCGCCTGCCGTTAAAATGACAAACTACCGAGCTCGATAGCTGCAGTCGCTTAAGTGCGGCCAGTATCCAGTATTCGGGAGATAGTAGGCTCGAACCCCACTGTCGGTAGCCCTGAAAATGGTTTTCCGTGGTTTCCCATTTTCACACCAGGCAAATGCTGGGGCTGTACCTTAATTAAGGCCACGGCCGCTTCCTTCCAACTCCTAGCCCTTTCCGGTCCCATCGTCGCCATAAGACCTATCTGTGTCGGTGCGACGCAAAGCAACTAGCAAAAAAACAAATGACAAACTACGGAAAACCATCTTCAGAGTTTCAAATCAGCATTTCCCAAACGCAAGCTTGTAGCTACATGAGCCGTTCATGTAGACAACTATCTCGGTAAGAAGTAAATACGATGAGGGGATACGCCCATCTTCGCTACCTCCATAATAAGTGCCTCTAAAGATTGCGTTAACTTCGCTATGAGATCTCAGTTCTCGCATACAAATAGCCAAGAACTAGGACCGACTATGGAATTTCAATAAATAAATAAATAAATAAATAAATAAATATTTAATTGTAATACAGTACTAAATCAGACTGGGTTATTTCTGAATGATCAGCGCATGCGCGTGGGTGTATATGGTTGAGTCTTTCTACTGGCCATCTGGTGATTGCTGACAGAGTGGACGAACCGTCGTAAAGATGAGACACTGCACTGCTCAGCCAAAATGGTAAATAGTTACTGGTTGCGAACGGTGCCGACAACAAAGTTTTACACATTACGGTAGTCAGCCCTAATTACAGAAAATGAGAAGGGAAATAATGGTTATTTGCGTGTGGTCGGGGTGACTACGGGATGGTTGATCCCATTGCGGAGTTAACATCTCGTGCGGGAGCCAACGATGTACTTCATAATTCAGCAGGGTAATCGTGCAGTAAGTTAGGACATGGGACTAAAAATAAATGTAAACAAGACCAAGTTCATGATCTTCAGCAGACGTGCCAATGCTGAGGCAATCTTACAACTAAACAACCGACAGATTGAGAGAATAACCACTTTTAAATATCTGGGTGCCATTGTCACTGAACAACTTGATCCCGAGAAAGAAGTGAAACAGAGGATAGCAATAGCACGAAAAATATTTACAAAAATGAAATCTTTCTTTTGCAATGACTACTTAAATTTAAAACTTAGACAGAGGATGGTCAAGTGCTATATATGGTCAGCCTTGCTATATGGTGTGGAAACATGGACTCTCAAGAACATATCAGTGAAACGCTTGGAAGCCTTTGAAATGTGGATCCACCGTAGGATGCTCAGGATTTCGTGGGTTGCACGACTAACGAACCAATAAGTACTCAGAAGGGCAAGAGCAAGTCGGGAACTCGTTCAAACAATAAAACTCCGGAAGATCTCTTACCTTGGCCACATCCTTAGAAATGACCGTTACCTCATCTTACAGCGGATTGTACAAGGCAAAATACAGGGTCGAAGAGGTGTCGGGAGGAGGCGAACATCATGGCTTGGAAACATCAAAGAATGGACTGGAATTCACAGTGCTGAAAGACTTTTCCACCTAGCTAGAGATCGTTCTGCATTCGCCACAGTGATCGCCAACGTCAGGGGGACCTGATACGGTACTATGAAGAAGAAGAAGAAGAAGAAGAAGAAGAATCGTGGGGAAGGTTATATAAGGCCACGGTGAGTAACCCGTTCGGACTCAAGGTTGGAAATGTGTGACAGTATTTGTATGACTTAAATATTGGCAATGTGTGTCAGTTTATTGCTACATAGATTAGTTTTGATAACAAATTCCAAGAGTGACTTCCCTGAAGTAATTGCATTGAGCTAAGATATCTCGACGGAGACGCCCAGGTTCCGGATATTTTTCCCGTGGAAGTTTCTCTATGTGGCAGTAAATCTGCCGACTCGAGGCTGACGTATTTGAGTACAGAACAATGCGACTGAGGAATCGTTACGCTGACCATGTGCAATCAATATCTGCAGGCCATGTGGCTGAGTAGTAGTAATTTCGTCAGGCTAAGGACCTTCATGGCTTACTTGCGTCATAGATAAAAGAATGGTCTTGATATTTAGAAGTTTTTAACCTCGATTAAATTTGTATTAAACAATATTTCACAAAATGCATACTCGTTTTCAAAGACGTAATTATGAAGTAAAGCTTATATCGTCATTTAAGAAACAATACCGCGTATCTGGCAATACCCTTCCTACACTTTCCTTAAGACTGGTCACGCCCTCCAGCCATATACGGATGTGCAGTCCAACAGAACAATTTTCTTTGTGTTCATTTTCCTATGTTAATGTAAAAATTAAAATAAACCTTAAATGCATTCTACCGTACGAGCGCGCAAATATGTCATGCAGACATACATTCCTACAGTACGATTCGGTAAGGTTAATTTTGCTTTACACACAAGCATAGGAAAATTAACACAGCGAAAATATTGTTCTGTTGGACTGTATATCTATATGCGGCTGGGGGGAGTAACCAGACTTAGGAAAGTAATAGATTGGAAGATCATTGTCATATACGCGGATATGTGAAATATTGTTTAGCCTATTGAATAGAACATCATTTAATTTCAGCTATGTTCATATTAACTAATTATATAATTTTCTCTTCGAGAATTTATAGACATGATTAGTTACACCGACCTTAACTGACTCTTTCTACGGATGCACCGTTCTTCCGATTTTCCAAATTCCCTCCTCACTTCAGCTGCAATATGTTTTGAGGAGTAATATTCACAAAATAACAGTTAGAAGCTATTTAATTTCTTTAATATATGATTAAATTTTTCTGTTGAACTTCAGCAGAACTTCATTTGAAATAAAATTTACTGTTGTGGAGCATCTAATTTGAGATTATTATCCCGAAGTTCATCTTAATACTAGATTTCAGAGAACTCGGTTTGATATTATAAATTTCCTGAATAAGTCAATTTACTGTCCTCCAATTGACGATGTAAAGAAAAACAGAGAGAGATGTTACAATATGTTATTAACGTTTAACAATATTTAGATACTTCTCTTTTTGTTGTTTAACATCGTAATGACACCGACGACATTGGTATAGGTAAGATTCAGGACTGGGAGGGTATCAGCTGTTAAAAAAGGTATATATCGACAATTGAGGCCTTTTCTGGCAAGATGTAGTGTTTACAATGCACTATGTCTTCTGGTATGGGCGAGAATAAAATTGTTACTTTCATTGACCTGTCTCTGTCTTGTCCTTGGCTTTGACAATATGAAAGTGACCGAGGTATGAGTGACGCTAGTAATGCCATTCCTTATGCAGCCAGTCCCTGTTATGAATGGTGTGAAAATGTCGCTCATAGGGTCGGTTGGTGCACGCATTTCAGTGGGCTTGGCAGACTGATGTGCAATAGCAACTTCTGGCTCAGTGAGGAAAGCAACGGGAAACTACCTCACTCCTCATTTCCCTAGTACGCCTCTTCAGTGACACCTAGGCCATCTATGACAGCTAATCGTGAACCTGTTTAGGATCCAACCAGCCTTCGGGCTGAATACCCAACAAACATACATACATACATACATACATCGACAATTGACTGGTGTAATTTTTTTAAAAGAGGAAAAATCATCTTCAAGACACGCAACGATGGGGTTCAAACGCCCTATCTCTCGAATGAAGGTCTACAGCTACACGAAGCATACCATGTAGCCAACTTACTCGGTGATTTATAGGGTCTCATTTATTTTTATTCTTATATTGTGCAAATGACAGGCACTTCAAGATTTGGATGTCTGCGGTTACGTATACCGAAAAATAAATGACGTATCGATCAAACAAACTGGCCTGATTCTCTCTCTGATTGTTGACATTACACGTCTGAATATAAATAAGTTATAATAATATTTCTCTTAATTTCCTTATTGTTATCAACGCCGTGAACAAATAGTAAGTATTCTTTATGGGAAACCACGGAAACCCGTCATCAGGACTGCCGAGAGTGAGGTTCAAACCCACCACCTCCTGAAATCAAGCTCATAGCTACGTTAACGAGACCACGACGCTTACTCACTCGGTTTTCCTATAAAATAAAGTAGTAATTAAACATAATTCAAGTTACGATGTTGTCGTTTATTCAGCTCCCTACCACCTAGTGCGAGTTATTAGATGAAAGGAAATCAGATAAATAACATCGAGCACAGCACACTCTACCATTATCGTCCACTGAATCGTCATTAACTGACTTGATTTCACCAAGAAGAAATATTTCAGTCATGTGGGAGGTTATATTTTATATTCTAATTCCAGTACAATCACGCCACCGTGTGAAGAGAAAACCGTGGAACTATTGCCCTTCGAGCGACTTAACATCTGTTGAAGATTTCAAGGGACTTTAAGTACCCATATTAAGATGGATATATCCATTTAGTCCTTCAGGGCCCCCAGAGGAGGGGAAGGTAATGGTTTCCATTGCGTAACATCAACCTTAAGTGGAAGAGAGTGGTTAGCTCAATGGCGGAAGGTTTATTGAACCCAAGACCACGTGCCTCTCCTGAAGTGGAAGTCTCTCCCCTTAATTTCTCAACTTTCTGACTGGGAATGGAAACCCACGTCTATCTATGTGAAATGTGTACGCCCGTCCTGCCTAAGCTAACTAGCCCTTCCACTGAAGCAAATGGGGTGGGTTTTTTGGTTTTGTTTTTACAATTTGCTTTACGTCACACCGACACAGATAGATCTTGTGGCGACGATAAAGTACCATTAAGAAAATTGGTCGTAACTACGGTGACTGGTCGCCATAACAAACCTCACTTAGTGAACTGGTCGAAGATGGAGATTATTACTATACGCAGTGGAGATCTTGAAAATCTTGCACAGTCTCTGGGCTGAAGAGTTGGCTTGACGCCCACGTAGAAACAACTACAATTGCACTGAATTCTTTTCATAGAAATCTAGCCTCTGCAGATAGTTTTTTCCCCACATTTCAGTTCTTTCTTTCTTTCTTTCTTTCTATGTCAGCTCCACCTGCGCTGCCGGACTGAGGGGCTCAGATGGTAGATAGCTGGTTTTCTGAGCCCAACTTGGCAAGTTCGATCCTGGTTCAGTCTGGTGGTATTTGAAGGTGCTCAAATACGTCATCCTCGTGTCGGTGCATTTAAATGCACGTAAAAGAAGTCCTACGAATAAAAATTCCGGCACCTCGGCTTCTCCTAAAAACCATCAAATGTAATTCGAGGGACATAAAACCAATAGCACTATTTACCCACCTTCCCTGCCGCTTTTAGTTTATTTTGATCTTAAAGCAAATTACGGCAGCCTCATGACTACCGCGTGAAACTTAACGAACATACGAACACACCAATGATCCTGGCTCAGTCCGGTGGTATTCGAAGGTGCTCAAATACGTCAATCTCGTGTCGGTAGATTTACTGGCAAGTAAAAGAACTCCTGCGGGACTAAATTCCGGCATCTGAGAGTCTCCAAAAACCGTAAAAGTAGTTAGTGGGACGTAAAGCCAATAACATTATTATTATTATTATTATTATTATTATTATTATTATTATTATTATTATTATTGAACACACCAAACAGAAAGCATGAAGGATGGTGACATAACTACGAAGACCTTTGGAATATGCACCTTCACTATCCTTCCGTAACGATTTAAATTACTTAGGAGAGAGCTAACGGCACTTGGCCCGATCAAAGTGTAATTTACCGTTGTAAATAGTGCTTAATCAGGAGTCTTATTTTCTACATACTGCAACTTAGTTCCTTTGATATTTTAAGGATTCACTTACATATGTAATATTACCGAACAATATAGGAGTGTGTTCTTCTGGTGATTATCTGATTCCGTATCGTATTGAATTAAATTGCTTCTTGATATTTAGCGTTAACCTTAAAGTTAATAAAACTGACAGCATCATAAATGTATAATATAGTAATCCTTGAGTATGACTTGAAGAGTAATACTATTTAATAATTAGAATTAATATTTATATATTGTGTATACTTTATGCGAAGTCTGATCAGGGTTTATTAAAATTGGAATATACCGAGCTCGATAGCTGCAGTCGCTTAAGTGCGGTCAGTATCCAGTATTCGGGAGATAGTAAGTTCGAACCCCACTGTCGGCAGCCCTGAAAATGGCTTTCCGTGGTTTCCCATTTTCACACCAGGCAAATGCTGGGGCTGTACCTTAATTAAGGCCACGGCCGCTTCCTTCCCACTCCTAGCCCTTTCCTGTCCCATCGTCGCCGTAAGACCTATCTGTGTCGGTGCGACGTAAAACAACTAGCAAAAAAATTGGAATAGGGAATTATTTTTCCCGAATTAAAAAGAGATAATTAACTTCGTTTTGTTACAAACTTTCAACACTCAGCGTACCTATACGTCCACATTATTTTTATATAGGAACTTCCTCAAAATAGTTTATAGAAGTTAAATTAGGTAAATAGTATAATTAGTTACAGAAGTGATATTTGGTACAAAGTACGAAACTGTATTGAAACATACGTAAATTCTGGAAATGATAGGTAAATTCTACCGAATACGTCACCAGAAATAATAAACATACCATATAAAATTCTGTCCCAAGTTTTATTGCGCATAACAAATTTCATAGTTGATGATAGAGGAACCATAGTGGTCCATAACTTTCCTCAAAAAAAAAAAAAAAGATATTCATTCGGTAAGTATTCACGTTCTTTATAGAGGGCTTAATCATTGCTATAGTTCTAAAGGCAATTCTTATTTTACCGCATGACTAGTTAATATTATTATTATAGGGGCTGGGTTAGAATCCCCGTCAGGAATTCGTAAAATTTAAGAAACGAGATTTCCACTTCCGGAGGTGCATACGGCCCTGAGGTTCACTCAGCCTACACCAAAAATGAGTACCAGGTAAATTCCTGGGGGCAAAGGTGGCCGGGCGTAGAGCTAACCACTCTACCCCATCACGTATCACGCTTAACGATGGTGGAAGCCTTTGCCTTCCACTCCTCCAAGGGCCTTCGTGGCCTGTACGGAGGTGTCTTTGTCTTTGTAGTATTATTATATTATTTCAGTTAGAGTGACTTGAGCAAGCTTACATCGAATAAGGGCCATGAGGCTTTATAGGGTATACAAGATATGTTCGGACCATTTCCTGCTCATGGATTTCAGGAATTCTCGAGTCTTCAGTTAGGTTTTTTTTGTTTTTTTTTGTTTTTTTTTTACAAGTTGCTTTTCGTCGCGGCACAGGAAAGGGCTAGAAGTGGAAAGGAAGCGGGCGTGGCCTCATTTAAAGTACATCCCCAGCATTTGCCTGGTGTTAAAATAGGAAACTACCGAAAACCATCTTCAGGGCTGCTGACGGTGGGGCTTGAACCCACTATCTCCCGAATACTGGATACTGGCCGCTCTTAAGCGACTGCAGGTATCGAGCTCGGTGACTCTTCAGTCTAGTTGAGTGCCTCAACACTACAGCAACACAATTTATCAGATAGCCTTCACAGTACGAAGTATGTGCAGATTTTGACCATGATGTCCCAAGCCTCTTGCACGAAGCAGCAATAAACCGATCCATACTGTACCTCACCAATTATTTATTTTTTACTACGGTGGCTCCACACGAAAGCTACACCCCTCATTCTTTTAAATATTTCTCTGTGGGAAAAGTAGTCTCTTTCAACGGTATTTCAGTAGTAGGCAAAAAGTCAACAGTACTGGAATTGTAGGCCCAGAAGTGCAATACACAGTAATGCAGAGACTTCCCTACTGTTATGGGTGCATTTCAATAAATCATCTGCATGACGAGCAGATATATCATCCTATTTATTTATTTATTTATTTATTTATTTATTTATTTATTTATTTATTTATTTATTTATTTATTTATTTATTTATTTATTTTAGTGGGTTTTACGTAGCACCGACACAGCAACACAGGTAGGTCTTACGGCGACGATGGTACAGGTAAGGGCTGGGAATGGGAAGGAAGCGGTCGTGGCCTTAATTAAGGTACAGCCCCAACATTTGCCTTCTGTGAAAGTGGGAAACCATGGAAAACCATTTTCAGAACTCCCGACAGTGAGGTTCGAACCCACTATCTCCCTAATGCAAGCTGACAGCTGTGCGCCCCTAAATGCACGCCCACGGTTTTCATCCAATAGCTGTCGTCCAAATGATGAGGAGCGGTGAGTTGTTCTGTAGATAATATTAAATACGTATCTGTTTTAATTAGAGTTACATTCAATGTTGGTCAGATGAAATGTGGTTGCTGAAAATCCCTTCAGCCAGCGGTTTACCACAGCAGCTACGTTTCAAACGCGTCTGCTATTGGCACATTTAATACATACTCGTTCTAAAATGAAAATCGAAACTGCCGGGCTGAGTGGCTCAGACGGTTAAGGCGCTGGCCTCCTAACCCCAACTTGGCAGGTTCGATCCTGGCTCAGTCCGGTGGTATTTGAAGGTGCTCAAATACGACAGCCCCGTGTCGGTAGATTTACTGGTATGTAAAAGAACTCCTGCGGGACTAAATTCCGGCATCTCGGCGTCTCCGAAGACCTCAAAAAGTAGTTAGTGGGACGTAAAACAAATAACATTATTATTATTATTATTATTATTATTATTATTATTATTATTATTATTATTATTATTATTATTATTGAAAATCGAAACTAAGGAATAATACACAACCGACCTGCATCTAGGGCTGTCACCCAGCTGGCAGATTTCCTATCAATTGTTTACCTGTCTTACAATCCTTAAATCGTATCCCTATCCGAATAAACGAATATTTGTCCCATATTATTTTCCTGAATTCCAATTTTATCTTCATAGTATAATTGTTCCTACTTTTATAAACTCCGCTCAAGCTTATTCGTACTCCACGCCATTTCTCTACTGACAACTCGGAATATACGGCCTAGTCGGCCTTTTTGTCTCCATACTCCCAAATCCTCCCGGCACGAAGTTTGCAAAATTTTCGTTACACTACTCTTTTGTTGGAAATCATCCAGAACAAATCGTGTCTTCGATCTTTTCCAGTTCTTGAATCAAGTAATCCTGGTGACGAACGCTGGAACCATACGCTAATTGGGGTATAGTTTGTGACATGCGAGTGTTGAGACTTTTAAGTCACTGCAACTATTTTTCCTCACAATTGCGCGGTGCTGCTAAACATTGGCCATATGTCCTGGAAAGTATGACACTTACAGTACATGGACACAACACGAGATGGCAGTGCGATGGGACAGCAGTAGTGAGTCACGCTCCTTGCAGAATGGATGTGACGAGGCAAGAACAGTGAGCGTAGGTACATCACACTGGCCGTTAGTTGGGCTCGCAGTGTCAAAGAATGTAACAGAGAGCTTGTGGAAGCCGTGGCGAGTAATGCACTTTCGTACTGTGCATTTTAGCACGGGCGTGAAACAAGCAGCGACGGGCAAAGTTCCGGAAGACCTGTTAGTGTTCGGACAGATGTGTCACGTGCAGTAATTACCCAGTACATGGACGTGGACAGAAGATACACTGCTTGAGTTACAAGCCGAAACAGATATTGATAAACGAACCCTCCACACAGTTTTACGGAATGATCTTCGTCTGCGTAAAACAGCATGACAGTAGGTGCCACGTGCACTCCCTCCTTGACGTACAGAAGTGGACACAGTATTCCATATGCTGTGACCGCTTGGTATACTACCGGCAAAAAGAAGAGTAAATGCTGGAGAAAATAGTGATCGTGGAAGAATTTTAGGCCAAGGCCTATGAACCAGAGCTCAAACGCCAGTCTGCAGAATGGCGAAATGCAGGACCAACACGAAGACAGAAGGTCTGGCAAAACACTTCACCAATGAAACTGATGTTCATTGTGGCTTACGAAGTCAGAGGCGTGATTTTAGTGTCACTTCGTTTCACATAACTCAAAGGTGACAGCAACGTACTACAGAACCTTCCTGCAGTGACAGTTACGTCGTGCCATTAGGGGCAAAGGGTTCTTCTAAACAATGTCGTCCGTCTCCATGACAACGCTAAACATCGCTGGGGGGTGGAAAGTACTGGAACACCCGCCATACTCACCGGACCTGTCTCCGTACGATTTTGATCTCATCCCCAAAGAGAAAGAACTATTGCGTGGGAGATGATTTAGGACTCTGCGAAATGTAAAGCACTTCACCTTCTTTTCTTGACACGGCAAAATCCCAAAAGCCTATATCATGTCATGTCTGTAAGTATTGGCTGTGAAAGCATCAATGGCAACATAAAAATAGTATGTATACACCGGAACGACTGTCACTTGTGCTATGTTTATTAGTACTTCAAAACAATATTGTAATTTGCTTTATCTACTGATTCTCTTAGTTGTAATACTTATGCTAAATCCGCCGCAGTCCGGGTAATTCTGTAAAATGGTGTGGCCAATTGCGTGGTAGTCCATGAATTTATATCCAGTAACACTGCAAATAATACTTCTTGAAAGAAGGAATAAAAAATGTTGTAGAAGTATTCACGTTAAAGAAGCCTGTCTACTAAACACAGTAAACATGATAATTATTGAAGTTTCTTGAAGCTTTCACTAAAGGGATCCACTACGCAATTCACGAACTTTAAAGTACGAGATGTTTAAAGGACTTAATAAACCGAATAGTCCTCTCCTCACGTTCGAATTATTGCCGCAGTTAAGTTATATTACAGTTGCTGTGAAATTACCTGAGCCTCCTCTACAGCTTCACATACTAGTCTTCAAATAAGTTAGTGATTAAGTCCATGTGAGGCCTCTGGAAACAACAACAGTAATCATCATCATCATCATCATCATCATGTTAGACAACTACACTTGACAAAAATGACACACTATGGATTATATGAGCGACCATGTTACAGTGGGTAAAATGCTCAGGGAAATCCAAATAAAATAGAATTGCGTTCAACCAAGTGAGTTGGCTACGTTGGTGGGTTCGAACCCCACCGTCGGCAACCGTAAAGGTCTTTCTTCTAATGTTTTTTGCTTTCACACTTTGCAAATGTCGCTGCTCTATCTTAATTCCGCTCCCAGTTGCTGCCTAGACCTTCCTACCCCAGCGTCGATGAAAACCTATACAAGTTAGTTACATCAACAGCAGAAAGGAGGCCAGAATGAATTATATTCGGTTTGTAAAACCCTAAAGGGGCCGTGATGTCCTGTAAAAGCCTTTCTTCAACTTTGTGAGTTGGGTCGCTGCATGATGATATAGTCCATAGGAAGGTTGTAAACTTGTATTCGCTAGATAGTAAAGATTGGTATGTTGGTTTCATCATGTGTTATATAAATGTCTCCTTTTGGCGAGGGAAGAGATTCCGAAATGGTGATTTTTTGTTTGTTCCAGTCGCCGGCCTGGAGCCTGGAATCGATCTCCTGGAGTCTCTCCAGCTGCACAACTCCAGCCGCCAGGGAGTAAGCCTAGCCCCGGGCTCTCAGCACATCCGACCCGCCTTCTACCTGCAGGGTAAGAACACTTACCTCCTACTAATGCTTTCTGTTAAGGTATAATCCTGGCATTCGCCTTACATGGCTCAGCACGGGTGTGAAGGTGCATGGCAAGGTTAGGAATACATAGTCTTCAAACCTTATTTTCAATACTCGACCTCTGAGGCACTTCGTCAGCTTTAAGACTCCTCTAGCACTGGTTTAAATATGTCACTCATGCGCACAAATATTTGTGAGAAGCGAACTCGAATCTCTAACAAAGAGGGGTCAACTCTAGGTAGAACGGGAGTTCTACTCCGTTCAGGCTTACAAACACTAGTAATTACGCATTTCTTACCCTGCATCCGAAAGAAAGGTCCTTTCTTCACTTAGATACCAGGATTCGAGTATCTGAGATTAGTAAAAATATGAATGTCAGTCTGAAACAGCAAATCTGTCATCATACAGGCAGCGAAGTCTCTTGAAAAATTGAAAGGTAATTACTCGTAAACTCGCACTAAGTGGAATAGACCCATGACCAACATTTGCCAGTTCCACAGTGATGACGTCACAGTTTTGGTGTTTCGGTATGCAAGCATGATTCTTGGTTTCACGATGGTATTGTGGCACGTTGTTGTTATATCAACACTGTCAAAGATGTCCGACTCGTTGGCTGAATGGTCAGCGTACTGGCCTTCGGTTCAGAGGGTCCCAGGTTCGATTCCCGGCCGAGTCGGGGATTTTAACCTTCATTGGTTAATTCCAATGGCTCGGGGGCTGCGTATTTGTGATGTCCCCAACATCCCTGCAACTCGCACACTACACACAACACTATCCTCCACCACAATAACACGCAGTTACCTACACATGGCAGATGCCGCCCACCCTCATCGGAGGGTCTGTCTTACTAGGGCTGCACTCGGCTAGAAATAGCCACACGAAATTATATACTATCAAAGATGTTCGTTGGTGTTTTCAAGGGATATTATTACGAAAAAGCACCCGTAAAAGTGTGTATGTGTTCAGAACTGTAGTGTTGTAGTTCAAGCAGCCCGATGTTAGCAAGCATTGCTAGGTTATATGCTACATTATGTGAACCCATAGAACTGTTATGAATTGTTGAACGTGCTTTAAAATTTAGTACTTTATTATCATAATTCGTTATTGTGCCGGCCCCGTGGTATAGGGGTAGCGTCCCTGCCTCTTACCCGGAGGCCCCGGGTTCGATCACCGGCTAGATCAGGGATTTTTACCTCTATCTGAGGGCTGTTTCAAGGTCTACTCAGCCTACGTGATTACAATTGAGCAGCTATCTGACGGTGAGATAGCGGCCCCGGTCTAAAAAGCTAAGAATAACGGCCGAGAGGATTCGTCGTGCTGACCACACGACACCTCGTAATCTGCACGCCTTCGGGATGAGCAACGGTCGGTTGGTAGGCCAAGGCTCTTCAGGGCCGTAGTGCCATGGGGTTTTGGATGCGTTATTTACAATATGAGACGAACGGTATGGTCCTGGTTGTGCGTCTAATTACCATTCAAATAAGGAAGGAATTCATGCTATACACCGAGCTGATTTTGAACACAATGTATTAGGCATTTTTCTGAAAATCATATAATTCGGGTAGACACTGTTAAAAAACTAGACGGTTCCGTTCAACCATGCCCAGAGGAAATTAACTAACAATTCTGTGCTAACAATATTTTCTGGGCAGCCCTCATATATGTCACAACCAACCCCTCCTAGACGGAAATCACGATAAAGTATAAAATAATGGCATTTTAGAGAGATCAGTTCGCCTAGTAACCATCACACTATTTTTCAAATTGTTTTGGAAGGCTTAAAGTTAGTTCAGACATTAATATCAGATTCAAAGATGTATTTTTAAACAGTGGAAATCACAGATGACTTTTTTTAAATCCTTGGTAATGAAATTTGAAGAACCTGGTAATTTCTCTGAGTAATATAACTTATATAGATATAATTTGAATTGAATTAAATTTATTGATAATTTACTTGCAACTGAGGCTGAAAAGCCCCTTTATATAGCATCTTCGTATAATTACATACAGGTTTATGGACATACTAACCAAATTATTATGATATTAAAATATGAAATTAAACATTAAACTTTAAAACGGATTAAAATTAATATTTTTCTTCTAAAGATAGCAAATCCAGTAAAATTAAAACATGCATTATACGAGGGTTGAGGCATAAGTCATAGCAACTATTTTTTCTTTCACATTTCCACGCTGCTACCATACAATGATCATATCCTGGAAAGAATGACACTCATAGTACATGGGCACAGCACGAGATGGCAGTGTACTGAACAGGTACCACGCACAGGCAACACCCTCTAATACTAAAGGCCACACGGCATGGCTATGACGTCAGAGCAGTTAGGGTGCAAGTACGGTCATCGCCTAATAATACAGGCCTCACAACCGGCTTGAGTTGGGAAACCTGACGTCACAAGATTAGGCCGAGCATTGGCGAGTTCCCGACTTCAAGTTTTGCTGCGACCAGTCCAGTACTACTGAGAAGCCATCTAGGTGGCGAAAATTGGAACTACTCAATTTGTTGCTGTATTTGCAGGTTTGACCAACGGTTGCGGTCTACGACTCTATTTGTCGAATTCATTCTGTCTCAACCGTGTGAAAAACAGTAGATTGTGGGGAAAGGTAATATCTGGTATAGCATAATATTCAACTACAGTAAATATGGGTAAAGCATTCAGACTTTGTATGTATTGAATTTCTATGCTATTATCTCTGTACGAAGCTCTGAAAGGAAGATTTTATGTTGGCATTACTGAACCAGTGAGTATAATAATTATTATTAATTGCTGCCGCGTTGTATGTCAGCGAGACAACGAGCTAGAATAACGTAGAAGGGCTGCATACCTGACATCAGCGCTCCCTGCGGAAGGAAGTTGATAAAGGGCAGCCATGTTAACGGATGTCAAAACACAGCGAGTTGGCGCGAGAACATACGTTGAGGTGACAGGGAGATTGTGCATGGCAATTTAATTTCGTAAGTTTTCGTAAGATTTAAAGAGTGAAAAGATAGATTCTCGCTTTCAAGAATGCCAGCCGTATGCTTAGCGTACGGTTGTACTAATCGGAGTAATAAAACCAAGGATATTTCGTATATGCCATATTAATATAAATATTATTATATATGCTATGAAGACATGTTACAGTGGGTAGGTCTGTACGAATATTTCTATGCTTATGACTGGAATATTTATATGGGCTTAGTTTGCGTATGTCAAAAGATGATTTTGTATTAGTGTTCTACTTTATAGGCATAAGCCTGTTTTCATATTTCCTCTAGTCACTCTTGTCAGTGAGTCAGGTTGAATAGTACACAAATTAATTCTTGAACTACTTTACATATTGGCATGAATTGTTTCTACATTAGGGGAAGAACATTGCTGAATGCTGCTGGATTTTTTTTTTTCCTGCAGATGTTACGTCCTGTTATTTGTACTTCAAATATGATATGTGCATTTTATGATGTTCTCCAGACTAAGATTACTTTAGTAGATGGCAGTGTAGTGAAATATTACCTTTGTTGCTTTTTATGCATCCCTTTATTATTATTATTATTATTATTATTATTATTATTATTATTATTATTATTATTATTATTATTACGTTGTCACCAAGTTGTTGCATATATATGGTGCTTGATAATGTTCCCTTTTTACTGACTTATGATAAGTGATGATTTCTTGGTACCTGTTTATCTTTTGCCCTTGAGAGTTCATTTTTGTTGCCATATGCCATTGGTGGTGTATGAATCACTGAATTTTGATATTCAGGCTCTTTTTTTCTTCCATTGTGGTCCTGAAGGCTATATTTGATTCTCTTTTTGTCCTTGGGCATTGGTTTGATGTGGGCCTATTTCGGTCAAACGTACCAAGCGTGGTGAATGCAGTATTTTACTGCTATTTGTGACATTTATGGTGGTGGTGGTGGTGGTGGTGGTGGTGGTGGTGGTGGTAATTAGTATTTTAAGACGAAGTAAAACTAGGCAACCATCCTCTATATAACACTAATCATAGAGAAAATATAGAAGAGATCCGACATTTCGAAAAATGAATGTATCGACCAAAGGAAGACAAGAGCCACGAAGAGCGTGAAAATGAAAGACTCCCTAGTCCTCGAGTGCTCTAATACCGTTGGGGTCGGAAAAGAACAAAAGTTGACCAAAGAAGGTCGGATAGGATAGACGAAAGTTAGGAGTCTGGCACAAGTGGAAGCAATGCCAAGATTCAGCTAAGGGCTCCATGGTCACCAACCCACCCTCCAAAGTTCAGAGCCCCTGGGCCCCGTTTAGTCGCCTGTTACGACGGTTAGGGGATACCGTGGATGTTATTCTACCGCCCCCACCCAGTGGTGGTGGGTGAAATTTATGCAGCCTTTATTGTAATGTCAGTTGCATTGGTATTTAAAACTAGGCTACACTTCATACTGACAACATTCAAGGTTACCTTTCAGCTAGTAATCCCAGTATGATATGGTAATGAGAAAAAATTATTTGACCCCTATATTATAATAAATAATGACATTAAACAATTATAGTTGTACAGTACTCACGGGGATGCAATACTTTTAAAAAATATTCATCAGAATGAGGTTGTAACCCATTGTAGGTCCCTATCATTTCAAGGATTTCTCTTATGAATATTTTCCACGATTTTTATTGTAATTTTACGCTTAACCACAACACACAACCTTGCGATCAAGTTATTATCAGGTTCACCTGAAATTTTCAGATAATGGTTCAATATGTTGTTGGTGGTGATATTATTATTGTTGTTGTTGTTGCGAAGCTAAAACAAGTTATTTCATTCCCTCTCCTCAGACGAGGAGGGGCGGGCCATCAGCTCAAGTAAGGAGTTCTTCGGCCCTGTGATAGGAAAATGTATTACAGAAAATAGAAAATGTAGGGGGTGTGTGTTGTACACACCAGAAGGGGAAAAGAATGAATGAATCTGGCGTAAGGGCACCGGCACAACAAGTCGGAATCCAGGGCGAAACCCGCAAAGCACCCCGCGCAGGCAAATCTCTACGAACAGCAGGGAAAAAGGGGGACTATTGACTTTATTGAAAACTGATGTATCTCGGGCGCGCGTTACAGAGAATGACATTTATTTACAGACATGTACATAATCGTATTACATATACGGTGTGGGTAAAAATTGGGTATAAGGTGGGGTGTAATAGTGAGAGAGAAGGTAGGAAAGGGAGGTGGTAATGTTGGTAAGGGAGGTGGCAAGAAGACGGAGGAGGTCTAGTGTCGGGAGGGGTGGTAGGAAGAAGTTAGGTTGTGGAGCTGGTAAGGGGACCACTTGCGGTGGTGGCGTGGGTGGCGGGGCGGACGGCGGACTATGAGAAGAGGTAAGAGGTAAGAGGAGGGGAACGAGCGGGGCGGGGTGGGGAGCGAGAAGGCTCCACTCGATATGTTCGCCCGCGAAATCGGACGCCGGAGGTGATGAGATGGTCGACGTCGGCTGTAGAGGAGACTTGGAGACGAACCATGAAGGTCGGGCCGCTGAAGTTAAAGATGCGGAGCGCTCGACGGGCTGGAACGCCGGCGGAGGTCAGTTCAGCCAGGATGTCTTGCTCGGTGAATGCTGGGTCCAGGCCACGGATGACACAGCTCGATGACGAAGGCCGGTCGTGAGCTGGTACGGAGGAGTCTGCAGTGTTGGGGGAGAGTGGTGGAGCTGCGACAGTGGCATCGGTGAAGGGATCAGGGGGCGGCTGTGAATGAGCACGGAGGGAGAGAACTGGGGCAGACATGATAGAAGAGGGGTGACAGGACGAAACAGTGCAGGTGGAAGTAGACGGAGCAGAATGTACAGAAGTGGTGGTGGTGGTGGTAGTAGTAGTAGTAGTAGTAAATGTGGGGGTGGAGTGGGTAACGATGGGAGGTATGGTAGGAGAGATGGGGAAGTCAGGAAGGGAAATCATTTGCTGTAGGAGATGCTCCGGAGTAGCGACTGCAGCGTAGTCTGCATCATACAGTCGTATGCCATGTTCAATGATGCCGAGCGGTGGGCCTGGAAAGCGGAAGAAGGCGACGACATCTGGAGAAGGTTGTCCGGAGAGGCCATCCTGGAGGCGAAGAACTGCGTCCACAAAGGTTCCATCGCGGCGAATTTCATCACGGATAGAAGTCGGAGAATAAGATGTGTCCACGCCCTTGATTAGGCAAGAGTACATGGTGGAGAGGGGAGGCAACAGCCAACTAGGCGTCTGCCCGTTTGATTTTCCTTGGGCCGACTGGGTAACAGCAGAGATGAGCGCCACCCAGCCGAAAAAAGCGTGGACATGCGATATACGAAGAGAGAGTGACGTCCCTGTTGTTGTTCCGATTTCCAGGCCTATTCGTATGTTACTGTGTGACGATTTCGAACTATACCCTACAATCAGCTGATCGTGATGTTGGCCTCGTGCCGCAACATGATGAAGTGGCGGTTTTCGCAGTCTATGATTTTTAATGCTTTAAGCTTTCGGCTAACGGTCTGTAATTCTGCCCCAGTGATTCTAAAATGCGTATTTTCTACATTTTTCGTAATTCAAGAGCCACACCTTCTTGCTTGTGTGACCACAGGAAACATGGTGGATGTTCTTTCTATTAGCTACCGGGCGAATTGGCCGTGCGGTTAGGAGCGCGCAGCTGTGAGCTTGCATGCGGGAGATAGTAGGTTTGAACCCCACTGTCGGCAGCCCCGAAGATGGTTTTCCGTAGTATCCCATTTTTACACCAGGCAAATGCTGGGGCTGTACCTTAATTAAGGCCAAGGCCGCTTCCTTCCAACTGTCATATCCCATCGTCGCCATAAGACCTATCTGTGTCGGTGCGACGTAAAGTCAATAGCATAAATGTAAATATATATATATATATACTGTATATAGATAATAAAGATGTACCAACACTCTTGTGCTCCGTAGTAGTAAATAGTGACCTCAGAATGTGTCTGTATGTAGGAAAATATCAACTTGCAAAACTGGGAAGAAGAACGTTTTCTTTAGTAATTAATAATGTTAATGATTTAACTTATACTATTGATTGTTTAGAAAACTTTAGCAGACTGAACAATGAGAATGCAGTGCAGGATCACCTGTTGTCCATATCTAGTTATTTAATGAGTATTCCTATATCAAAACTTGTTGATGGATTTAAAGTTAGTAAGATGAATTTTCCATGTGAGCACTTAAGTTTATTAGGTGTAAGGCCTACACAAGAATCATTACACATATTCCTCAGACTTTTTTATTTTCTGTGGTATTTTCTAATCAGTATCACCACATTCTTATAAGTTTATGAGAAGCTCTGGGTATCTAGTACTGCCTCATCCTAGCACACTTCATCAGATTTGTGCAAGCTATAAAACTAATCTTGTTGCAGAGCAAATAGATAACAATTTTCTGCTCTATGTAAAACAAACGTTCAAATTTCTTGGAGAGTCTGATCATATTATTTCACTGATGGTTGATGAAATTCACCTGAAACCTTACTTAGATTACATTTTATGTACTGCCTATAACTAAAAATGCAGCAGCTAGTGCTCAAGTCTTCAGGGTGCAAAGTTTACTGTCCTTCTATAAAGATGTTGTCCACATTCTTTCTGTGAGAAATATCAATGGTGAAGGACTATTCACATTTATCCAACAGATAGTTTCTGGTTTGCAGTCAATAGGTTTCCAGGTAATATGTGTTGTAACTGATAACAATTCATTCAACAGAAGGGCAATGTCATTCTTTGCTACCCCACCCTAATTATCTATTGTTTAAGCATCCTTGTGATGAAACTCAACCTCTTTTTTATGTGTTGGATTCTGTTCACATCCTAAAATGCATTTGAAGCAATTGGCTAAATCAGAAAGCCTGATCATACAATTATGTAGCCCTCATTTGAAACTTTTCCTGAAGAGACACAGTTGACTGTGGCTAAATTCTCATCTATTAAAAAGCTGCATGACGTTGAAAGTACCCAGACAATTAAAATATGCCAGTAAACTTGATTTAAAGTCTCTCTGTTCACTTGAATGGAAAATTTTCCGTCCTTTTTTTCATTGAAGCAAGATGTTGGTAGTATTGTGGGTTGTCTGATATGGCGTGGAAAAGAAATCACCCAGCAAGTTGGCCGTGCGGTTAGGGTCACGTAGCTGTGAGCTTGCATTCGGGGTATAGTGGGTTCGAACACCACTGTCGGAAGCCCTGAAAATGGTTTTCCGCGGTTTTCAATTTTCATACCAGGCAAATGCTGTGGCTGTGCCTTAATTAAAGCCACGGTCGCTTCCTTCAAACTCCTAGCCCTTTCCTATCCCAACGTCGCCAAATTAAAAACGTTAAAGATACGTGATGGTGTACAAACAAAAGATTTGTTAAATTTAGCGGTACGATGGAGGGTAATTTGAAGGGTAGTCTTTGTAAACCCATTAGCTCTGTTCTGCACTGACTCCATACTTTTAAATGCATTGTAAAGGTGTAATAGGGTCTTTAGCTTGAGAGCTACTGAGATCTCACGACGTTCATGGAGTTTCTACCATTGAAGCTACACCTATATGTAATAGGGTGTTATGCGTTATGCACGCCTGGCATTTGTCACGTAACGAACACATGTGTTTTGTATCCTCTGCAGTTTTATGTTCAAAGTTTTAGATATGAATGATCCATAGTCAATAATTAGGAATATAATACTTTGAAAAAATATATTTTTCGCTTGAAAGGTGATGTACATGAGACGTTACCTTTCAAAATATGCGTGGATAACACAACTTTTCGGATCATATTTGACGTATGATCAGACTTAGATTGTTAACGGTGCCACTGTAATGGATATCTGTATCTAGAATATTGATGGTAGGGATATGAGATAAGTTTTCAGGAGTTTTGTGTAACCTATGCAAATAAACTGGGTTTTGTCACACTTGATTAGATGTTATGGTTTACGCTCCATTCGATCAACCGTGAAACGTCGTGATAGTGCTTTATACAAGAAAATGCGTTCGTGAGACTAAAGTGCAAGTAAGCTTGTAAGTCATCAGCATACATGTGAAAGGCATTGCTTTTAAAGATTCCAGATGTGTCGTTAATATAAATAGAAAAACAATGGACCAACGACTGATCCTTGAGGTACGCCACATTTTACTGGTTGCCAGTTAAAAGATCGTCCGTCAACAAACGTGACTCTCTCTCTCTGATCTATGTGACAGATATAATTCAAACAACGACAGAGCACTCTGCAGGGAGCCAATTGATTTCATCTCAGCAAGAAACAATTCATGGTTACCACAGTCAAATGTCTTAGAGAAATCAAAGAGGCATAAGATAATAAGCTGGTGGCCGCGCTTGTATCATCTGTAACTTTCAGCATAGAAGTAGTAGTATTATGGCCCTTCTTGCAGCCAGGTTGGTAGGGATTGAGAATGTGATATTTAGATATATATCTGCTCATTAATATTTGTTCTAGTACCTTAAAGTGCACGGAGAATATTGATAGATTTAAAATCACTACAGACTGCTGTTTTCTTTTTGGGCACAGGTCGTACATTGGCATGCTTCCATTCTGAGGGATAAATTCCATTCTGAAAGAAGTTAATTAAATGTAGGCCTGCAAGGGCAAGAAGAAATGTCAACGCAGGTAGAAATAATGGATTTTGACATAGTATCTCGACATTTAGCTTTATTTCAAATTGATCTCAGTGTGTGCGTACATGAAATAGAATTTATATCTGTAACCTGGAGGGAGAAATCTATAATATTCGACAGTCTCTGATACTTTCGGAGAGTTAGATTTACAGACTGATGTCATAATATTCGCTTAACTCAGATGGAGTAACAGGCATCTGGCTATCTGGAGAGTGACTGACTCTAATACCAAGTGATTTTTCAGGACGCTAAGGTGCTGAAGTGCTCTTACTACAGTTACGGAAGATGATGTACGTATACTTCACTTTAGTGTTCCTAACGACTACTTTTTTTCGTTAGGTAAGATCCAGAACTGCTCGTAATAATCTGGAAGGTTTGTCTTATTAAATTTCTTCCTGGCTCTGTCCCGTTTACTTATCAATTCCTTAATATGCTTATTGAACCATGATATTGACTTGTGTTTTACGATAATTCCCTTTTGGAGCGCATGCTTGTCATAGAGAGAAGGTACAAAGCTGTTGAAGAGAGATTTTTTTATCTACGTTATTAGACTTAAAAAAAACACATTCCAGGTCATTAATTGTTTACGTCAAATTTACTGAAGTCTTGAACAAGAATTGTTTTAGGAATTTGCTTTGGCGTGGATAAATTGAATACAGCATACAGCAAGTCATGATCATAAAAACTAGCAGCTGGTCCCTGTCGATATTCCACTAAACTCCATTGCAATTGGATGTGATTATGCCGAGAGCGCTGTCGGAAGTAGCAGCATGAAAGGTTGGATTGAATAGAAGAGAGTCGATGTTACAAGCGTTGAGCACGTATGTTTTCGCTTTCAAACGTCCTAGTACCGAACCGAGCATTAACATCGCCCGAACGAATATATATTTATAATTCATTGCATGAGATTACATATCATTCAGGAATGTTTCCATGAACCCGACTTTAGATGGATGATATAAGATACAAGCGAAAAGAATTTTAGTGTCTGAAAGGGCTATATGAACGATTATGTACTCAGTACGGTAAGACTCTATAGGAGATTTGCTAAGTACACTACATTTTATACTATTCTTCTTCAAGTAAACTGCAACACCACCAGCGATTCTGTTTAGTCTTTTGAAAATGGCATTTGAAGAAGCTGGTAATTTCGGTGACGAGTGTGTGTGTGAGAGAGAGAGAGAGAGAGAGTCCAAGATCTGTCATATTTTGGGTGATATTTGTGGTAAAAGTTAAAAATAATTGACAACGCCATGTGCTCAAAAACGTGTAAAATAATGGCATTATTTTGAGAGGCAACAATCCTTCTGGTGACCACCATGGTACAGTCCAGGTGAGTAGCCTTCATTCGAACATTTTATATTATTTAATATATCTTCGTTGCATATTTTTGTATGCAAATTATTTCAATAGCGTTTCTTCAGGTTTGTGTGTTTATAGGCGTTCCTGAGTGGCTCGGATGGTGGAGGCGCTGGCCTTCTGACAGCAACCTGGCAAGTTCGATCCTGGCTCAGTCCGGTGGTATTTGAAGGTGCTCAAATACGTCAGCCTCGTGTCAGGAGATTTACTGGCACGTAGACGAACTCATACGGGACTAAATTCCGGCACCTCGGTGTCTCCGAAAACCGTAAAAGTAGTTAGTGGGACGTAAAGCCAATATCATCATCATCATCATCATCATCATCATCATCATCATCATCATCATCACCATCATTATTATTATTATTATGAAAAGTATCGTATTGATAGTAAGGAATTACATGGGCCAACGTAGACTTAGCACTACCCATGTGACGTCACAGCTCTTCGGGCTTTGGGTAGAGTGATTCGCTCTAGACTCGGCTCCCTTTGGCCCCTGTAATTAACCCGGCACTCGTTTTTGGCGTACACTGAGTATACCTCAGGAATATGACACACCAGAAGTGGAAAACTCTATTTTATAAATCAAGGATTAATTTTCATTTAATGTTATTCACCTTTTTAATCACATTTATTATTTTTGCTATTTGCTTTACGTCGCACCGACACAGATATGTCTTATGGCGACGATGGGACGGGAAAGGCCTAGGAAGTGGAAGGAAGCGGCCGTGGCCTTAATTAAGGTACAGCCCCGGCATTTGCCTGGTGTGAAAATGGGAAACCACGGAAAACCATCTTCAGGGCTGGCGACAGTGGGGCTCGAACCCACGATCTCCCGATTACTGGATACTGACCGCACTTAAGCGACTGCAGCTATCGAGCTCGGTCACATTTATTAAAGCAATGTGAATTAGCTTCTCTCATTATTGTACTCGTGTATATCGCACATGTCCATCTTAATAGGTAGATTTTAAATGATTGTCTTTACATAGTGCTGTTAGGAGTGATGACTTCTACGTTAGACCCATAAAAGTAACAATTATCGAATCCTAGGGCCATACGTCTTTGAGGAAGAAGTAGTCTCGTTTAAACATGTCTTACTTTCCTAACAGGACTATCTTGGCGCAGTGGTCAGATCTTTGCGTCTAGATATTTATGACTAGTAAGGTGCGAGACATTAAATTCCTTACACCCTGTTTCTGCTGGTAGTTATATCCCTCTCGTCCACACGTCACTTCCAGGAACTGTTAATATCCGCGGCTTACTTGTTTGATCAATAATTCCCGCCTCGTTCTTTCCCCTCTAGAACTGTTCAAACATCATAAATATACGTGAACTCACCCCACATGTCTTGCCCTCTCTGTGCCGTTAAGACTTAGAGTAAGCAGCAAACATACACAGTGCGTGTGTAAAGATTCTACACCGTAGAAGTATTAGCTCAAGAACTATTAAAACGTAATGAGAAATAATTGTTGACCTCTCGTTATTTATAGCATAATTCGTTTTTGTTTTGTTTTGTTACACATCATTTCTATACTCTCATTTATTTATTTATTTATTTATTTATTTATTTATTTATTTATTTATTTCTTAATCTGATTACCCTCCAGGGTTGGTTTTTCCCTCGGACTCAGTGAGGGATCCCACCTTTACCACCTCAAGGGCAGTGTCTTGGAGCATGAGATTTTGGGTCGTGGATACGACTGGGAAGGAGGACCAGTACCTCGCCCAGGTGGCCGCACCTGCTATGCTGAACAAGGGCCTTGTGGAGGATGGGAAGATTGGAAGGAATAGACAAGGAAAAGGGAAGGAAGCGGCCGTGGCCTCAAGTTAGATACCATCCCGGCATTTACATGGAGGAGAAGTGGGAAACCATGGAAAATAACTTCCAGGATGGCTGAGGTGGGAATCGAACCCAGCTCTACTCAGTTGACCTCCCGAGGCTGAGTGGATCCCGTTCCAGCCCTCGTACCACTTTTCAAATTTTGTGGCAGAGCCGGGAATCGAACCCGGGCCTCCAGGGGTGGCAGCTAATCACACTAACCACTACACCACAGAGGCGGAACCTCAGCCACCTTTACCGACAGAAATCGTTTCTCTAGTCATTTCTCTTGTAAGCTTAATGAACCCCAGGTCCAAATGTCCTCTTAGAATGTATGTATCCTCTGAGGGGAAATTGAACCCATGCTATTTCGATTGAATCCATCACACCTCTTCTGCCAAAGCTAAGCCTTTTTTTTAATATATAAATGATATTTGTTCGTGACGTCGACCTATAGAGATCTTTTGCCACTACTTGCACCATATGATATGACCTGACCTGCGTATATTTGGAATTGTGGAGTGGATGTGAGGAAAGGAACGTTAAGGACGACACAAACACCCAGTCCCCAGGTCAGGGGTATTAATCATTTACAATTAAAAACCCCTGATCTGGCCGGGAATCGAACCTGGGGCCGCCGGTACACAGGCGGACATGTTGCCCCCTACACCGCGGAGCCGGACTAGCTAAGCCCTTATACAAATTATTGAAATGTAAAAAATAAAAGAAGACATTGTTTTTTGTAAATCCGAATCCCTACCCTAATGGGCACTTTATATTGTTAATGTGCCACCGTGATACACATTAAGGAAGGAGGAGATTTTTTTTAAAATCCGAACTGAATATAATGTATTAATCTCAATGGCTCAAATACTTTGATACATCTTTATTCATATATCGAAAATTTTCCAGAATAATCGAAAAGTAAAAACTAAAACACGTGAGTAATACGCTTATCAGAAAACACATGCGGTAAATGAAGGTAATATTAAAAGATATTAATTCTGTAATCCTTCAACCGCATTGTTCATTTTACTTGGATCCTTTGCTTAGAGGTATACAATGGCAGGGAGCGATCCATTTCGATGGACATGTGGTGAACCAAACCAAACCAAACCAAACCCCATGGCACTGCAGCCCTTGATGGGCCTGGGCCGACCAAGCGACCACTGCTCAGCCCGAAGGCCTGCAGATGACGAGGTGTCGTGTGGTGAGCACGACGAATCCTCTCAGCCGTTATTCTTGGCTTTCTAGACCGGGGACATGTGGTGAGGACTTCTTAATTGCAGACAGCCTTGAAAACCTGATATATGATATGTTGGAACCTGAAAGGAAATGCAGTGAGTATGATACGAAAATTAGAATTTGCAAGACTAAAGTGTTGCCAGGCAGGAAGACACATAAGAGAACTGAATATTAGGTGGGGATTAAAGCACTACAACAGGTGGCTCATTTCAACCATATAGGATGTGCGTTCTAATAATAATGTTTGTAGCCTTATGCCTCACGAACTACATTTATGGTTTTCGAAGACGTAAGTACCAGAATGTTATCCCACATGAGTTCTTTTCAGTTTCGGTCAATCTACCAACGTGAGGCTGACGTAATTGAACACATTCAAATACCAGTGGCCTGAGTCAGAATCGAACCTGCCAAATTGGACTCAGAAAGTTAGCCATCCAGCCTGGCAATGTGTATTCTCCAAGGATAGAAGTATAGTATGTGAATTCTAATAAACGTGTAGCATTGAGCTCACCGTTGCTATTATCGATATCCTATTTTTAAAAAAAGAACTGAGTTCCCAAACGAAATCATCCTTAACTCGCCAGGCTGAGTGGGTGAGACGGTTGAAGCGCTGACCTTCTGAACCCAATTTGGCCTGTTCGATCCCGGCTCAGTCCAGTGGTGTTTGAAGTTGCTCAAATACGTCAGCCTCGTGTCGGTAGATTTACCGACATGTAAAACAACTCCTGCGGGACAAAATTCCGGCACTTCGGCGTCTCCAAAAACTGTCAAAAGTAGCTACTGGGACGTAAAAACGATATTATTATTACTATTATTATTATTATTATTAAATCGCTCCATTTTCACGTAAATTTCGTTGTACGGGGTGATAGCTAGGACATCTTGAATAAGTTAGAGGCAACAGACAAGAATGTTATGAGAATGACTGTTGGTACAAATAGGTGCGAGGAGGGCACTCGTAGTGAGGATATAAGGGTGAGGAATTAATTCACATCGAGTAGAGTAGGCGACGGCTTAACAGCGGCTAATTTCACTAGCCCTGCAGCTCTGCATGCAGGAGGCGAATCCCCACCGTCGTACAGTGGGGCAGGAGACAGTGAAACGTAATAAATATTCAAAAATCAAAACTCGGCTGACTCATGTTTCCTGATCGTGACTGCGTATTAAACATGTACCGATTTGGCCCCTGGCGTGCTCGGACAGAAGTGCTGCGAAGTCAAATCTGGTCAGTTGGTGATCTTGTGCAATGCGCTTTGGGTGTATGGTAGTGTGTTTGAGCTGATATTGTGCAAACGCGAAGGAATTATGGAACGAAATTAACACGGCTGGTACATCGAAATGTGAGAAAGTACACTGACTGACAGAGCAAATGCAACACCAAGAAGGAGTGGTCAGAACTTTATGCCAATTGCAGGGTAGACTGGCGTCACTGAGGTATGCTCATGATGTGAAATGCGCCGCTGTGCTGCGCACGTAGCGAACGATAAATGGGACACGGCGTTGGCGAATGGCCCACTTCGTACCGTGATTTCTCAGCCGACAGTCATTGTAGAACGTGTTGTCGTGTGCCACAGGACACGTGTATAGCTAAGAATGCCAGGCCGCCGTCAACGGAGGCATTTCCAGCAGACAGACGACTTTACGAGGGGTATGGTGATCGGGCTGAGAAGGGCAGGTTGGTCGCTTCGTCAAATCGCAGCCGATACCCATAGGAATGTGTCCACGGTGCAGCGCCTGTGGCGAAGATGGTTGGCGCAGGGACATGTGGCACGTGCGAGGGGTCCAGGCGCAGCCCGGGTGACGTCAGCACGCGAGGATCGGCGCATCCGCCGCCAAGCGGTGGCAGCCCCGCACGCCACGTCAACCGCCATTCTTCAGCATGTGCAAGACACCCTGGCTGTTCCAATATCGACCAGAACAATTTCCCGTCGATTGGTTGAAGGAGGCCTGCACTCCCGGCGTCCGCTCAGAAGACTACCATTGACTCCACAGCATAGACGTGCACGCCTGGCATGGTGCCGGGCTAGAGCGACTTGGATGAGGGAATGGCGGAACGTCGTGTTCTCCGATGAGTCACGCTTCTGTTCTGTCAGTGATAGTCACCGCAGACGAGTGTGGCGTCGGCGTGGAGAAAGGTCAAATCCGGCAGTAACTGTGGAGCGCCCTACCGCTAGACAACGCGGCATCATGGTTTGGGGCGCTATTGCGTATGATTGCACGTCACCTCTAGTGCGTATTCAAGGCACGTTAAATGCCCACCGCTACGTGCAGCATGTGCTGCGGCCGGTGGCACTCCCGTACCTTCAGGGGCTGCCCATGCTCTGTTTCAGCAGGATAATGCCCGCCCACACACTGCTCGCATCTCCCAACAGGCTCTACGAGGTGTACAGATGCTTCCGTGGCCAGCGTACTCTCCGGATCTCTCACCAATCGAACACGTGTGGGATCTCATTGGACGCCGTTTGCAAACTCTGCCCCAGCCTCGTACGGACGACCAACTGTGGCAAATGGTTGACAGAGAATGGAGAACCATCCCTCAGGACACCATCCGCACTCTTATTGACTCTGTACCTCGACGTGTTTCTGCGTGCATCGCCGCTCGCGGTGGTCCTACATCCTACTGAGTCGATGCCGTGCGCATTGTGTAACCTGCATATCGGTTTGAAATAAACATCAATTATTCGTCCGTGCCGTCTCTGTTTTTTCCCCAACTTTCATCCCTTTCGAACCACTCCTCCTTGGTGTTGCATTTGCTCTGTCAGTCAGTGTATATCGTCTTAATATTGCGAAAATGTTGTGTCTGCAGTCGTACAAAGATATACGTATGTGTCAACTGTTGACACAATTGCCATAAATTCATGAATTGATGAAGATTTAGATACCTTCCGAATACGTCCAAGCAAACTCTTTTGTTGCATTTCATCGAGCATACATTGTACTTTAAGTATAGGCTATAGTGAGTAACTTTGCCCGTTTTTGTCCCTTTCTACAAAACACAAATTGTTCTAAGTTATTGCTTTCTTCTGTCTTTTTTTTGAATCCCAGGTGGAGTCGTTAGACGTAACTAGAATGAACTTAGTCTCATGAGGGTAACAGGGTACAAGAATATTCAGAAACAGATATGTTTCTTGAAAGAACACATTAGATTATTAACTAATTGTCCCGAATCCTCTGAGAATTAACTCAAAATATCTTATTTCTAAATTTGTGTCGCAATATAAGCATAAATGATCCGAATCACATAGAATGTACGATAGATTTATTAATATGCATGAAAGATGACTTCAGACATCACTGTGCTTTCTTATATATAAAGGCAATGGAGGAAATAGAAGAGGTCGCCCGTCGGCGCCTTTTACGGAAACTTCTGACTGCACTAAACCTAAGAGGACCCAAGAATTGCGGCAGACGTATTCATAAGAAGAAATAGCGTATGACACTCAGATGAGTTTGCGAGCTATTGTCGACATGGAGGCTTCAAAGTTAGTGAAGGAAATCACTGTTAATGCATCTCTTTCCCGAGCAAGGCGATCTATTCGGGATTCGGCACAACAGAAGATTTGGAGAGAAAGGTCTTTCCATGATTATAGAAGCCAAACTTTGAAGACATTGGTATGAAGTTGTGAGATCTAAAGACAGAAATAGATATCCTTCATATAAAGTGATGCAAAAAGCTATAACGCATTGTAATTTGAAGATCAATAAACAAATATTGTTATATTTAGCGTTATTTATGTTATCTATTATTATCCTTTGTTATCAACTCAGTCCATTATTGTTCTTCGGTTCCCTCAAACTATTTAATATCAACTCTGGAGGCCTTCTGCCCAACTGTGCGTCGGTTGTCCTGAGAATTGATTTACGTGGTTTTCCATTCTCCTGCACTAAGGCACAGTTCCTATTTTCCCCCATGGCCGCACCTACCTTACCTTCTCCACGAATCACATAAGCAACACAAATCTCCTTGGTCTGAGTTACCGTCTAGAGGCCCGCCATAGCCTGTCCTGATATGGAATGGAAACTTCAACCCGCCCGCCCCCACTTAATTCAATGGAGAGTGAGGATGAGTGTCATCGAAGGCGAAGAGAAGAAGATAGGTTACCAAGGGAATAATGGACTAACCCATAGAGGGTAGAAGAAGCAGAGGTGACGATGTATTTTGTGATATTTCTTATTGAAGATTATTTGGATCCTCATTAGTGTCCGTGAATGCATCGTTTTGTAGGATTTATTGAACACATTATTTGTTCATATTTCACGCCGATATTATTTTTGGTTGCAAATATTAGGATTTAGGATGGAAGTGATTGGTATGAACGTTGTTGTAGATAGTCGATCATGGATGCGGTAACCAGGCGAGTTGGCCGTGCGGTTATGGGCGCGCAGCTGTGAGCTTGCATCCGGAAGATACTGGGTTCGAACCCCATTATCGGCAGCCCTGAAGATGGTTTTCTGTGGTTTACCATTTTCATGCCAGTCAAATTCTAGGGCTGTACCTTAATTAAGGCCACGGTCGCTTCCCTTCCACTCCTAGGCCTTTCCTATCCCATTGACGCCATAAGACCTATCTCCTTACTACCAAGTCTTCCCCATTCTAAAGTTTGCTACAAATGCTGGGGCTGTACCTTAATTAAGGTCACGGTCGCTTCCCTCCCACTCCTAGGCCTTTACTATCCCATTGACGCCATAAGACCTATATCCTTACAACCAAGTCTTCCCATTCTAAAGTTTGCTACATTTTCGTAACCCTGTTGTTTCGTCGGAAATCACCCAGAACAAATCGTGCTGCTTTCTTTAGTATATTTTACAGTTCACGAATCAGGTAATCCGGTGTGAAGTTCCCATACACTGGAAGCATTTTTTTCAGACCGTACCATCGTAGACAATTGTGTTGTCCCAAACCAACAAAACCCAACCAATTTTCAATATTCCGCGTTAACAGTTTTCAATTTTAACAATTTTCGTTGTTAAATGTCAACCATTTTCGATGTTCGATGAAAACCATCTTCGATATTCAAATGTTAGTTTCAATTGACGTCCAGTGTTAATTTAAGATATTTGTTCAGTGTTATATTTTCATTAAGCTAAAATCGTACGCGATCAAGTGATGAACTTACAAGTAACCTTAAGGTTAATTTCTTCATTCAAGACTAAACATTTATTTTAATAACTATTTATATTGTTCTTGGAACATATTGAGCATTTTGAGCATTCTCAGTACTTAACTTTAACATATGTCGGTTTTTATAACACAAGTGGTTCAATCGTATTTGTATGATCTTCAATCATTTGACTTAAACGTACAAAATGTTATGTTTTGCCATAAGCACAGTTAACCTTTTTAAACGTTATATTCCGCATGGGTATTCGTTGCTACCAATCCTCATTGCTTGAGATGATATTTATTTTTGTCGCTTCACTGACAGTGATCAGTCCAAACAGAACTGGATGTTACTCCGATTCAATATAAGGTACCCTGGGTTGGTTTTTAGTTGGTGGATAACTTTAATTTTAACGGAAGTCTGGAACTCGATTTACGAGAATTTAACTATCAAGTAGGTTAACCCATGGTTACATATGGAAACTGAATTTAATGACTTTTCAGGTCATATTTTTTGTTAGTATTGATGATTTTTTATCTATGCAGCCCATTAGGCAATAAATACAGGTATCATGAGGAAGCCATGTAGTTGTTTTAATTAAATGGTTAATTAATTCAATCGGTTCGAAATGTTGTTTTATAAATCTCTTCTTTTCGTCGTTTAATATTTGTTTGTTTGTTTGTTTTTCATTTTTCTGAGTA